>NW_023471189.1:0-4577 GCF_013731165.1 Rhagoletis pomonella | reverse complement strand
GATAGATAGAGAAGGTGCAAATTTTTGGAACGTAAAATTGTTTGGCTGAAAAATAAATCCATGGAATATCACCACAGCGCGATTAACATTTCAAGAAGAGTTAACAGAGAAAAATGTAAATTTCTGTTATGATAATGTTATATTTGTTGCAAGTGTCTAGCTATGTGTTGCTAGGTTGCATGTGAATGCAGAAACGTATTCATGTATATTTTTTTAATAAAATTAAATAAATTAATATAGTTAAATTTTATTAAATGTACTTTTATATTAGTTAAAATTGCTGATTTGCATTTCTGCATGACCATTTGTTAAATATAATTTATTCAGTAGTTAATGTTGCTAAAAACTTAAAAAGCATCTGTTCAAGTTCGCTTCTTGTACGAGTATTATATCATGTAAATAGTAAAAATGCATGTTAGTTAAAAAAATGATAAAATTGGTTTTTTCACATACTCACTTTAAAGATGGACGCATTAACAAAAAAATGTATAAAGCAATGTGTTTGTTAACTTCAAAATTAATTTTCGAAGATATTGGCCAGGGAATGCTTTAACTCCAAAACGTAGATTTGTTATCTAATAAATAGGTGAAAGCTATGCAAATATGCAAACTCATTGGTGATTTTCCGTCGGCATTTGGGTCGCAAAAATCGTTTTTTTTTTTAACGATTCTTATTGTAGTTGCTACACTATTTTCAATGCAACAAATCCCAGTTTTCTAACTGCCTTAGTTTTTTCACAAACTCACTTTAAAGATGGACGCATTAACAAAAAAATTTACAAAGCAATGCACTTGTTAACTTCAAAGTTGTTTTTGACTTTTACTGCAATACTCGTAGATATTATTTGTAAATAATAGTTCTGGAGTCAAATGCAAATCCATTTCCCAGGCATGCGCATATGGATACTTGTAGTACATACAGATGCGATCAACTAATTAGCAACGAAATTTAAAATGATATTGTTTGCAAATTATGTTTATTTATTTATTTTTAATAATTTCCTTTAAAACATAATTCAATCTATAACAGAAACCACAATAATAAAAGTTTAAAAGCTTGCACAAATTGCAAAATAATAAATCAAACTTCAAAAAATTGTTATAAAAATTTCAAAATTTTTAATTAGAATATTTAGAAAATTTTCGGGTATGCAGTATTGTAGTCCATTCAATTATAGTATATGAAAGTCCAAGCTTCTAGTCGTTAAAAATTACCGTTCATTTTTTAGAATTTTTTTGTGGAGGGTTGTTCGCATTTTCTTCCATATAACACATGAACAAATTTTTTTTTTTGTATGGGAAAAAACAGCAGTACCCCAACAAAAAAAAACCTAAAAAATCAACGGTAATTTTTAACAACTTGAAACTTGCACTTTCTTATACTATAATTGAATGGACTACAATACTGCATACCCGAATTTTTTTTAAATATTCTAATTAAAAATTTTTGGGACCATTTCTTGAAGTTCAATTCGTTTTTTTGCAATTTGTGCAAACTTTTAAACTTTTATTATTGTGGTTTTTGTTACAGATTGAATTATATTTTAAATGAAAATCATTAAAAATAAATAAACATAATTTGCAACAATATCATATTGAATTTCGTTGCTAATTAGTTGATCGCATCTGAATGTATGCATGTACATATGTACTTACATACATGTGTACATATGTACCCCATACACATACTCCAAAATCATTTATTGATAACGTTCTTGCACCTGCACATAATATTACATATATGTAAGTACCTACATACTAACTTTCTTCTTATTTGGGGCTGACAAACTTTAACTTAAGAGTCAACTTTATTTCGTCTACTAATATGCCCCAATAGTTTTGGAGTCAAATGAAAATGCATTTCCCACGCATACATGTATGTATCTATATGTACTACATGCTCCATTAATTGACAACGTTTTTGCATGCATATATAAGTACATCCATACATACGTGCATATTGCTGTCTAAGTACCACGCACATATATACAAATGTACATATATGTACATATATGTACAACTCACGGCAGCATACATACACACATACATAATTACGCGCATATTCAAATACAACAATAACTATTTCATTCCTAAACGCATGCGCATATTTCTCAAGGCCAAGTAAATTCATTCATAAAAACAACCGCAGCACATCTCCCCGCAAATTCATCACCAACAAGCGCAACTTTGTCAATCCGACACAAAAATTCTAAAATCTTAAAATGAAGAAATCTCGGCCAGCCAAGTGAAAAGTGGCAATTATTTCTCTATATCCATTAAAATAAGTTATCTCGAATCTTGGCAATTTTTGGTAATCTTTGTAATTTTTGACAAAACACTCTATTTCTCTGTTCCATACCAATATTTCAATCATTAGCTAGGATTTTAAAGTGTCATTTTAATAAACATTAAATAAAAGTGTATGTTTTCTGCAGCAAAATACATTAATTTTTTTTTAATAAAATCAAAACTTGAAAAATCACAAACATATGTGGTTTTATCGAAAGCTCACAAATGTAACGTGGCAACTTAGCTCGTTTTCATATTTTTCGGTCCGAAATTGTAAAATTTTTGTCCATGACGCGCTACGATTTTTGTACAGGTGGGTAAATGTGCCTTGAACAAATTTTATATATATACAAAAAAATTCTTTTATTTATTTTTTAATATTAAAAATTTCTATACTTCAAAGCGTTTATAAAAATATATTTACATATATGCACGGACGATTTTTAATATGTTTCATCCGTAAGCAAATCTTCAGTACCATAAAAGATTCAAACACATCAAAGTACAAGCAATGCAACGTTCAAGCTAGTGGTACTCCACTGTACATGTGTATATGAAAGTATGCATGTATGCGTGTAAAAAATGTCAATTCCAGTTGGTTTTTAACCCATTTAGCGGACATAGTTTTTTTGGTTTCAGCTGGTTGCAACTGTTAATGAAGCATTTTTATGTTTAATCTTTATGAAAGTTACATGTATCGTCGAGAACATGGTTACATGCAGAATTTTAAATTAATTAATATTATTCACCATACAAAATGTACGAGTATTGCTTTATTGAATGCAAACTTATGCGAAAACCTAAATATTTCGTCAACCAAGGGTTAATTTTGGTGGCGTCGTGGCAATTCGCAGAAATTTAATAATTGGTTTGTGGTTGGAGGACGGCGAGAGGAAGACGAAAGCAGAACAATCGTACACATTTATGCACATATTTACATTTATAAATGCACACATATATATGCGTTTGTCATCTTTGACGAATGAAAAATTTCATATATGTAGTGATTTAGAGATTGCCGTTTCAGTAATGTGCCGTGGCGTGTACGCTAGAGGCGATGCAGCTTTTTGGCGTCTCGCCGTTTGTCTTGGTTCAAATCCCGGACGAACCAAGTAATAAATTTTTTATTTTTTTTTTAATTGTCATATCCATATTCGATTTTAAATTTTACTATTAGTTTTGTTTAAAATAATATAAATGGATATGTAGGTACAAACGCATGCATAATTTCACATAATCGCTCAAATTTGCCAAAAGTTACTGAAAACTTTATTGTAAATGTTTTCACTAAAATATTAGTTATTGGAATTAAAATTTTATGCGAATCCAATTTTTATTCCCATTTTTAGAAAGCGCAAGTATGTATATGTTCGTGCCACAAAAATTATTTCATAAGTAGTTAATTTTAAACACAAATATGTGTGTACACTGGCAAAGTGAGTGCATTCTGTTTTTTGTTTAATATTTGCAATGTTTTTAAGTTAAACTTTTATGTTATTTTCGACGGGAATTGCGGTTTTATGCATATAGCAAGTGTAATTTGTAAAAAATAGCGCTAATTTTTTTTTATTTGTTTGCAAACGGTCATGCGAATTTTATTCTATAAGAAATTCACTTTTATATGGTAAAAAGTGCAAAAAGCCGTCAGCAATAAATAATCATTAAAAATCAACCGGATTTTTTAGCCGCTTAAAACTTGATCTTGTTCCACTAGAATTAAAAAACCGATCTATCTGCGTACTCAAAATTTTTCTAAAAACTCAGATTAAACAGGTCAAAATTTAGACGAGAATTCGTTGAATTTTTCTATGTTCTGTGTAAAGTTTGAAAGTTTGACTTGTATAGTTTTGATTAAAGCATGAACCACATTTTTATAAAAAGATAATAAAAAAAAATTAATTGAAAAACCTTGCAAATATTAAGCAAAAAACACCATGCACTCACTTTTGATTGCCAGAATATGTATGCATGTACATCTGTATGTAAACTTTATGCCAAACTATCATTATTTTAAATTGTATTTGCATCTTCATAAAAGGAGAACAAGATACAAAATTTAACAAAAATTACAAATTAATGAAAATTATGTGAATATTTACCATATTTTCGTTTATTTGCTCACAAAGAACATCACATTTCATGTTGCTCAACATTGTATTATGTTATCAACATTAAATTCAACAGAAGTTTTACATTCCGACTTGAACTTTTCTAACGCTGTTAATTTTTCGTCCGCGAATAGTTTCCACTTTCAGTTTGCACCTTCTCTATCTATCTAAGTTCTCTGC
>NW_023471188.1:0-4577 GCF_013731165.1 Rhagoletis pomonella | reverse complement strand
ACTACCATTTAATTATTTTGACAATAAAACCACAAAAGTTCACTAAACTGGCGCCCAACTGCGTGGCCAAAATTTTCGATTGACAGAAATATTAATAAAGTCTCGCAAAATCGTGGCCAACCTCTCGTGTGGTTCAGACACACCGATTCGCCGAAGCGAACGCATTGCTAAATTAAACCATACCAATAATATGACGACTTTTAACGCAGAACAGTTTGAAAGGCTCTTACAAGCCGTTAGTAGTTATAATTCTCGACCTGGCTCATTTAGCAACTGCACTGCTCGTTTTAGTGGCGAGCGTAGTTCCACAAAAGTTGAGGAATTTATCGCCGCAATTTCCACTTTTAAGGCGGTTGAAAAGATAAGCGATGTAGATGCTATTAGCGGAATGCCAATGATATTAGAGGGTGATGCAGCAGAATGGTGGCGTGGAGTAAAATCAAAGGCCGAAGCTTTTGATGATATTATTCGCATGCTGCGTGAAGCATTTTCTCCTCCAAAGCCATCGTGGCGTATTTATGTTGAGGTGTTTGAAACAAAACAGCAAAAGAATGAGGCGACGGACATTTTCATCCGGAAAAAGCGCGCACTCCTGTCCCAATTGCATAATGTGCCAGCTGAAGCTGACCAAATTGATATTCTGTTTGGGCTGTTGCACGTACAAATCCGCGATAGGGTGAACCGTCATAAAATTTCGAATTTTGATGAATTGTTGAGCGAAGCTCGTGAAGCAGAGTTCTTTTGGCAAGAACGCAAACAGCACGTTACGCACAATGACGATCATGCTAGCACAAGTAGTTCGCCACGCTGTGGGTTTTGTCGTAAGAAGGGTCATAGCATGGAAGTTTGTTTTAAAAGGAAGAATGAAGAGGCGAAAGAGGCACACGCTGCAAACATAGCACATGCAGTAGCTTTGAAACCTAAATACGCTTGCTACGGATGTAATGCTCCAGGTGTGACCCGCGCTAACTGCCTCAATTGTAGGAAGAAACCAGCAGCAACATCCGAGGTGGTGAACTTTAACTCACTATCCACTTCTATTGGTAGGGAAATTCCCATTGCGAATATACAGCTATTCGGAACACCTGGTCAGGTTTATTTTGATTCGGGTGCTCGAACGAGCGTTGCTAGTGCAAATCTGAAACGCATCATGGACTTTAAAAGATGCGTATATGAAAACGTATACTGTGGCGTTACTCTTGCGGACGGCAGCACGTCGCTGCAGAACTGTCTATCTACTGTATGCAAAATTATTATAGGGGGGCGATGTTTGAACATTCGGTTCATTATCTTACCGAATGCTACTGGTAACAGAACACTGATTGGCGCTGACTTTATGGAGCAGGCAGGAATTGTACTTAACATGGGACAGAGATACTGGTATTACGAAAGTGATCCTACGCATCACTTCGATTTTGCTGATCCATTACCGTTAGAACTAAATATTTTAGAAAGGGTCAAAGTATGTTCGACTAACAACAAGCGCAAGCCAGAGGTAGAAGCAATCCGTGAAATCGATACGTCCAAAGTATACATGTCTGACTTTGAGTATTATGGGCCAGATGTCCCTAACGATTATTCGCCACACACTATTCAGAGTATATTCCGAGATGCTATTCCTCCAGAAATGGTTACACCTGAACGGCCGAAAGGCCCTGGGTTATTTACTGGTGTCGTTTATACCCACAAGTCAACAGATTTGTTCTCAATAGATTTTTATTTTATAAAGGAGACTGATGGAACCGATTTATCAGTACAAGAAAAGAGGCAACTTGAAAAGGTACTTCAAACACATTCAAACGTTTTTGGTCCATCGTCTGAGCCAACGCAGTATGCCCAGCATTTTATAGATACTGGAGATCATGAGCCAGTGTCATCACCTCCGTACCGCTTGTCATTTCCTAGACTGCAGGAACTTAAGTGCGAGATAACGAAGATGCTCGAGAACGACATCATCGAAGAATCTGATTCGCCGTGGGCGTCACCGGTTGTGATGGTGCCAAAGAGAGACGGGGGCACGCGCGTATGTGTCGATTATCGGAAGATAAACTCCATCACAAAGCCAGATAGGTATCCGTTACCCCACATGAACGACTTGCTGCAATCTGCGAAAAGTACTAGGTTTATGACGACCCTAGATTTGCAATGTGGTTACTTTCAGATAGCCGTAGCTGAAAAAGACAGAGATAAAACTTGCCTCATAACACCATTTGGCACATACAGGTTTAAGAGAATGCCTTTCGGTCTTCGAAATGCCCCTGCCACCTTCCAACGCTTAATAGACCGATTTAAAACCGCAGTACCCAATGTAAAAGTTCTAGCGTACCTAGATGATATAATTATCTGTTCGACTACGTTCACAGAACATCTTAAAGAACTGAGTACCGTTTTCGATAAGCTGGACAAGTTTAAATTGCGCATAAACCCTTCAAAATGTCGTTTTTGTTGTGCCGAAGTCAAATATCTCGGTCATGTCCTTACAACAGATGGAATTAAAGTCAATCCTGAAAAAACAAATGCGATCACCTCACGAAAGGAACCTCGAAATATCAAGGAACTGGTGTCTTTTATCCAAACATGTTCCTGGTACCGCCGTTTCATAGATCATTTCGCTGAGATCGTAAAGCCACTTACTGATCTTATGAAAAAGAATGCTGTATGGCAATGGCATGCACCACAAGCTGAAGCATTCAGTAAATTGAAGCAATTACTGGCCAACCCTCCAGTTTTACGTCAAGCAGAAGATAACGTAGCTTTCACCATTAAGACTGATGCGAGTTCTTACGCATTAGGAGCGGTTTTACTCCAGGGGGAGAAGGAGAATTTACATCAGCAGAACGCAATTATTCGACGACGGAACGTGAAGCCCTTGCTATAGTATGGGCATGTGCAAAATTTAGAGGATACATTGACGGGGCTGAAATTCATCTAAAGACAGATCACCAACCTCTTAAATGGCTGATGACCATGAAATCGCCATCTGGTCGCCTTGCAAGATGGGCATTACAGATACAGCAGTATAATTTCCAAATCGATTACACCCCCGGTAAAAGCAATTCCGTAGCTGATATGTTATCACGTCCGCCGTGTGTGTCAGAAGACCACCAAACATTAAATTGCATATGTGCTTTTCAAGCAGAACTTCCTCGTAAGAAATCAAATGAACTACGAGCTGAACAGCTTAAAGACGACTACTTAGCGAAGATAATAAATTCTCTGGAGCAAAAAGATGAAAACGTGCCCTTATGGTGCAACCGTGGCTACCTTTTGAATGACGGAGTTTTATATCGCTACGCCAATGATGATACTGAAGGAGCTCAACTCGTGATACCCACTCATGAGCGTGCAACTATTTTGAAATTGTATCACGATGAAAGTACTGCAGGACATTATGGTGCCGAGAAAACCATCGATCGAATCGCCAGCCGTTACTTTTGGCCAGGAATGCGCGCCGAAATAACTAAATATGTACGAACGTGTGTCCAGTGTCAGCGCTACAAAGCCTCAAATATGAAACCGATGGGTCTACTCCAGACAACCAGTAGTAAACAAAGGTTTGAAGTTGTAGCCGTCGATCTTTTCGGGCCTTTACCACAGACAGAAGACGGATACCAATGGATATTTATAGTTGAAGATGTAGCCAGCCGATGGGTTGAGCTATTTGCCCTTAAGGAAGCAACAGCAGAAGCTTGTGCAAAAACTCTTGTCGATGACGTTTTCCTCCGATACGGCGTACCAAGACGTCTTAAATCCGACAACGGTGTACAATTTGTTTCGTCCATTATGCAGAAGATAGCCTACAGTATGGGCATACAACAGCTTTTCACACCTGTATATCACCCCGAAGCTAACCCTGTAGAACGCAAAAACCGAGACCTCAAGGCCCAGTTGGCCATACTCGTTCAGAACCAACATAACACTTGGAGCTCTGACTTAGCATCCATCCGTTTCGCAATGAACACTACCAAATGCCAATCGACCGGTTACTCCGCTGCATTCCTCACTTTTGGAAGAGAACTACGCACCTTCGACGATATAGAGCACGATATCAAAGCGATAACAGAGAGCGAGAACTTTATCCCTCAGATTACGCCTTATCTAAGAAGTATGGTGGACACCTTTAACAACGCTAAAGAGATAGAACAAACAATGCAAGACCGTAACAAAGAATATGTCGACAAACGCCGGAGATCTCAAGATGACATCGAAGTAGGAGCCGAAGTTTTAGTGACTACACACGTCCTCAGCCAAGCAGCTAAAGGTATCACCTCGAAATTCGTGCCAAAGCGTGACGGACCGTATGTGGTTGTCCGGAAAATTGGTTCATCGACTTATGAGATCGCCGCCAAATCCGATCCTGACGTTCCACTTGGAGCTTACCATGCGTCCGCCTTGACTTTATATAAGGGTAGCAACGTAAACGAAGATCCACTCCCAGTGCAGCCCCTTCGGAAGAGAGGCCGGCCCCGGAAGTCCTAATCAGTTGGTGATGGTTCGATAGTTTTACTCCTCGAACATCAAGGGGGAGGATGTAGCATTACGTATGGTGAACTTATAGTTATAACACAATTAGCTTA
>NW_023471187.1:0-4577 GCF_013731165.1 Rhagoletis pomonella | reverse complement strand
TTTTTTTGAGCCCTATTTAGTTTCGCTGACATGTAAGCGATAGGTTTTTCGTTATTGTCATCGTCCAGTTGAAATAGTACCCCACCCACTCCGTCTGTCGATGCGTCGCATTGAATGTAAAAAACGTTTGTCGAAGTCCGGGTGTGTGAGTACGGGTGCCATTATTAAGCTTTGCTTTAGTCGGTCGAACGACTTCTTGGCTTCGTCAGTCATCGTGAATTTTTGTATTTTATCTTTGGTGAGACAGTCATGCAGCGGAGCTGCAATGGTCGCGTAGTCCTGGATGAAACGTCGGTACCAGCCTGACATGCCCAGGAACCGTCTCAACTGTTTAGGGGTTTTCGGTTCGGGAAAGTCTCGCACAGCCACTACCTTGTTTGCATCCGTCCGAATACAACCATCACCTACCACGTAACCGAGATATCGAACCTCTTTGTAGCAAAATCTACTCTTCCCCACATTTATCGTTAGCTTTGCTTCGCGCAAGCACCGAGCGACCTTTTCTAACAAACATAAATGAGACGAAAACTCTTCAGAACAAACTAACAAATCATCAAGGTACACAAACACACATTCACGCAAAGAAGCGGGTATCACCTTGTCCATTAAACGACACATTCTTTGTGCCGCATTGCACAGTCCGCAGGGCATCACAGTAAACTGATAGAGCGGTCTCCCCGGTACAGTAAATGCTGTCTTTTCTCTGGATTTCTTATTCAACGGGATCTGCCAAAAGGCGTCCTTTAAGTCAATTGCAGAAATGTATCTCGTGTTTTGTAGTCGGCTAAGTATTCCGTCAACGTGTGGTAGTGGGTAGGCATCCTTAATTGTCCTCTCATTAACTTTACGTGCGTCTAGACAGAGTCGGTGCTTAGTACCTTTAACTACTAACGAAACTGGTGAGCTCCAGCTGCTGTTGGACTCCTCTATCACACCCATGCTCATTCTGTCCAGTTCTTGGTATACTAGTTTCTGTATTGCGGGTGAAATGGGGTAATGTCTTTGTTTGACAGGGATGTTCTCATCGTGTACTTCAATAATGTGCTCTTCCATGTCAGTTCGACCTAGGCCTAAAACAGCGAACGAAGGGAACTGAGCCTTCACCCTCTCTAAGGCAATAGTTTCGTCCGGGGTGAGCACATGCTGCACTGCGTCGAAGGACAGGTCACCCTCAGCGGGCGCGAGCTCTGCAACTGTAGCGTGGACTGGACGCGACTTAGCTCCCCTACTTACAACATTTAGGTCGAACGCCCTCCAAAAATCGATGCCCAAATACACCTCTTGCTGTAACCCTGGTACTATTAAAAATTCTAGTTCCCTTTTCATTTCATCCCATACCACGGGCAACGTGATTACACCTGTCACTGGGGTCTCGCCTCCATTAGCGGTTTTAATATTTTGGTTGCTTATATGAATGATGTCTTCCTTCTTTCCTTCTAGAAATTTGCTGGCATTTTTCCCCAGACAACTGGCTCCTGCGCCTGAATCCAACAAAGCTAACGCGTCTATGCCTCCTATTTTCGTTTGTGCAAAAAATCTATTATCGCCCTTCAGTGTGACAATAGTGGACACTATCTTATTATAAATTCTTTTATATGATTTTTTCTTATCTCTCATCCTTTGTATTTTTCTGAAATTCCTATTCCTTTTCTTTTCCATAATTGCTTCACAAAATATCCTTTTCCTAGCTTCTTCGTATTCCTGTTTCCTAACATGCAAGCTTTTAAATTCACATTTTTTTTCTAACTCTATGTTCTCTTTAAATTCACTATCTCCTTCTTTCTTCAAAATTTTTATTGCTGGGTGCCCGGGTGCTCTTTCTCCTGGCTGAGAGTCCCGGTCATCTCGGCCAGATTTGCATTTCCCTTCCCGGGCTTGAACACACAAAATGAGTTGTCGCCCCCGCAGGAAAAACAGACCATGTTATGGAAGCTTGATTTGCATCGCGTCTCCTTCTTTGCCTCAGCAGGATCCTTCGCAAAATGGTCAACCGGCATCCCGCACGAGAAGCACAACATCAGGTGAAAGGGCGATGGGCAAAAAGAATTAATAGTAGGTTTGGGGATAGCCGCCGTTGCAGCCGTAGGCACGCTGTACTGTGTCACGGTTTGCAACTTGTTGTCAGGCAGTTGGCCACTGGTCACCTTGCTCCTAAATCGATGGTCCATCGCTTCAACTGGTTTCGGATTACCTGGACCATGTAGATCTGGGTACTCCAGTTCGTTTATCCCTTTTTCCCTACTTCGATTCTCCCTAATTACTTTTTCTGCTCGTCTGCACTCCGCCTTTAGCTCCGCTAATGTGTCCATTTTTGAGGCAAACGTCAAGTTTGCTAGGTATGGCTTCAAATTACCCTTAATGATACCTACTAGCTCCTTTTCAGGGATCTTTGTACGTAACTTGAACGTTAAATTATGGACTTCTCCGTAGAAGTCATCAAATCCCTCCTGTGCCAGCTGTTTTCGTTCCATGATTTCCCGGATTATCTCGTAATCGGACTCTGCGGTTTTAAAGTGGGCCAGCAGTTCTGCCTTCAGACCGAAATACCCGAAGCTCAGGTCATCGGCATGATCTTCTAGTACTTGCCAGTACCACTTCAAAGCAGAGCCCGACACGAGACAATCGAAATCCGTAAACAGCTGGTAGTGAGAGATTTGATGCTGTTCCCGCATTTTCTCGATGCGAAACAAAAAACTTTCGACCGTCATATCTTTCCCTGTTCCATCAAACTTGATGTGCCACTTTTCAAGGTCGATCTTTTTTCTCTTCGGTGGCTCGTGTTCGTCTTGAACCTTATCAGACGCTTGACTTTCCTCGCGACTTTCCTCCTCCTGGTGACGGGCCCCGTTTTGTTGTCCCCTATTTTCAGGCGTCGATGCACGAGCGGCGCGGTGACCCAGTGCGTGAGCTGCCGATGTTTCCATTTCGGCTACTCGGCCGCTGAGGTTAACTACGTTAGCTCTCATGTTCCTGACCTCGTTCATACACTGCGCGACCATGTCGTTTTGCTGCGCCATCATCGCCATCATACGGCTCAGTTGCTCGACACTTGTCGCAGTGTAGGTCGGTTCACTCCTCTGAGCCTTCGAAGCCCCAGCTTGAGAGTCTCCTGGCTGCCCACTCACCCCGGGATCATCGCCCCCCTCTGCACCTGGTTGATTTGGTTCGGACATTTGGAGCAATTCCTCTAACTTTCGTGAAAAACTACCACTTTCACCCCCCTGACTCGACAAATCACCTAGAATGGACACACTAGCTTGACGTTCAGTCTCACTTTCAATCTGGCCAAAAATGCGGGCCGCGCACCTATTGAAGAAATCTGTCGGAACAAAGTCCACTGGATACTGAATCCCTGTATCAATTTGGTTGAACAGTGAGCCAACTACCTGATTTTCAAGGGCGCGCGTGACACTACGCGTGACCGGCCTATCTGTGTTGAACAGCCCCAAACCACCAGTAACCCTTTTCGCACTATTATTTTCCGACATTCACTCAATCATTCATCCAATCAAACAATCTCGCGATCAGCGCCGGAAGAGAAATCGCGTTGATGAAATTACATAAGATAAAAATCCAAATACCGGAAATAATTCAACGAAAAATTCAATAATTCAAATAAAATTCAATATTCGCAAAAAAAATTCAAAATTTTCAAAATAAAATGTATGTATATAATAAGTAGGTAATGAAAAAGTACGGAAATAAAAATATATATGCTTATATGTAAAAATATCTTAATGCCATAATAATAATAATACGAGTTGTAGAAAGAAAAATTTAAATTCAAATCCAAGTTTTTTTTTTTTTTTTTTCTAATCGTTTGAGACTTTTATTGGTACGTTCAAACACTATTTGTACGTATGTATGTGTAAATAAATGTGTGTGTTGAAACTGAATTGCTTTTGACTTGGCCTAGCGACTAGATGTATATCTGAAGTTACTTTGGTGTGTGTGGTGTGCCTTGGCGAGGTCATTGTGGGAGTGTTCAGTCCAATGGTTACCTGTCCTCAGTCACGTCAGCTAATTCCCCTCTTTACGATGAAGTGTGGCCCTACACCACTCAGTGACTAGTCCCTGTGCGCGGTAGCAACACTTCTCCCTTAACCCTGCAACATTCCTACCCCAAACGTGACGACATGTTGCAAACCTCAATTGCGATCGTTGCTCGAACTCCTGCTTTGTAGCTTAAACAACAGTCTCCACAAAAAAATAAATATCCCCCTAATGTACGACTACTACACCCAGGTACCACTTAAACAAAACTCTGTGGCCTGTAGAAGGAACCCTGTGAGTTAGTAGGTACGACCCCCGAATTTTTCATGGTGACACTTAATCACTTCCACTGGTCGGAGTGATGTTGCCGCCATGATCCCTAACACCGTCCGAATGGTCAACAAGAAGGTAGAAGTTACAGAAACGAGTAGAAAAGTGGAGGTGAAAATTCAGAAGATCGGAGAAAGATAATTCAAAACAGTAATAAAATAAAATTGGAAAACTAAAAGATTGCTGTGCTATTACGTTGGGCGCCATTGTTGTGTAACCGTGTGTTTGTTGCAAAGCGAAGTGGCAAGCAGGCA
>NW_023471186.1:0-4578 GCF_013731165.1 Rhagoletis pomonella | reverse complement strand
TCTCTAGAAAATTTATTGTACGCAGTTTTATAGTACATTCAATTTTAGTATGCAACATTTGAGTGAATACAAAACACCCTTGATTTTTTACAAATTCTTTTATTGTTCGCGGTTTCGAATTTTCTTCCAGATCCCTAATGATTGGATATTGCACAAATTTAAAAAAAAAAGAATCTAAACTTTTGGTAGTTTTAAAGCAAATTTTTGAATTTTTTTTTATTTATGGATTTTATTGTACTCTAAACTAATTTTTTATTTAGTATTATTGAAATTTGTATTAAATAAAAAATTTTCAAAAAGCTTGTTGGTTTCCCTATTAGCTGCTAAAAGAAATAAATAGAAAATTCGAAAAGAGTGAACTGAGGTCGTTCTGTTAAAACGAGAAAAGATTTGCTAAGAAACCAAAGTCTGGATTTATTTCTAGCCACTGCCATAAGACCAACTCTCCAGAAATCGGGAAAGGTCAATGTTGTAACACCGTACTTGATCACATAGGTGAAAGGGGGATTGGCAAAATATACGTGTCTACCGAATTTGGCCAGTATTTGCCTTTGCTAACAAAGAGGTATGTATAACAATTCTAGCCTCGGGACTAGCAGGGAGAAGCTTTGCTTTTTCTCAGCTAGCCAGTATGCCGTTAAGACACTAGGCTCTGTACGTATCACCTCGAGCATAATAAAACAACACAGAGAGTACTTTACGACCTTAGCTGTTACATCAGTGGTAGAAGAGGTTATTTTATACTGGCGAAAAATTGCTGATGGCAGTGGAAAAACTTAAATACCCTGCAGGATCTGTGGATCTGTCTCCACCAACTGCTATTTTCACAGGACGCTGGGCCTTGGGTATTCATGGCGCAAGACTAGGACTGGAACACCACTTCTTGTCTTAGATGGGTAGGCCTAGAATGAGTATTAGTACTAATTAGAGTTGCTAGAGTCGCCACTTTAGCCAACGAACCAACAAACGACTAACAACAGCTTTATTAAGGACTAAAAGTTTGAGTAGACAACGACTTAAGCCTCGAGAAATTTTTTAGCATAATTTTTCTAGATAATGTTGACTAGCAATTAACATGACTTATTCTTCTAATTCGGCACTACAACCCTTTGACGTTTAGGCCTAGGCAAATAAACTTTGCCATTTTGAGGACAATTCTTTTCGCCGGTGAAAAAGCGAACCTTTTTTACCTTTCCAAGTCATTAAGCCCTTACAGAAACTTACTAAGGGATTAAGCATTATGTTATCAAACGAAAACTAAACGCATGTAGGGAAAAATATAAATACCTTCCATGATACGAGCCGTTTCTAACCACTAGTGTGGCTTGCTGAATGAACGTAAGGACGCGCTCGCCGTAGTGTACTTTGTCTTTCCCAAGTGTGTCCCGCGCCACCCTCAAAAAGACTCCTTTTCCAATCGTTTGTGATTGAAAATGCTGACTGGGTCTATTACTATTTGCGAAGGCCCCAAAACTTAGGTACAACGCCGTGGAAGCAGCACCTTTTCGTGCTCCCACACATGCCGTTTTCATCTTGCCAATGAGGATTTTCCAGATCGGAAGCCACACTGGCAGGGCCCAATAAGATAGATCATACAGGGCTCCAATCTTTAGTAAAACAGCTACCTTCGAAAAGGCAGTATGTCTCAGTATAGTTATAGGACAAACATTTTTAGAAAAACTCAAAGAGTTCCCATGAAAACGATAACTTGCACTAAAGTTAAAACTGGACATGAATTCATTCATACATATGTACATATATACTTATGTGACATCTAAGCGGTTTTCGAACGCGCAAGCAAGCAATTTTATGGTTCAATAATCCTATTATATTTATGAAATCACCCAAATAAACTGGCAAATGTCAGCAATAGAAAGAAATGAAGTCAACCAATAAGACACAAACAGTCAACCAAATGTCTTTGAATAGCCCATATAAAACTTTCAATCGGTCAAGTGAGTTAAATCAAACAATCGCTTAACCGCTTACTGCAAAAGACATTCGAGCAGTTCGTCAACCAGTCATTCCAGTAGCCGGCCAACCGCAAATCCCTTAACACATTTGTCAACACTTCATCATTGTCAATAAGACATGCCAGTTTTGTTATTGTTTTTATTGTTCAATATGCTTTTGGTGACCACCTTCTGCTATTGAGCGCTTTTGTTCCTTCTGTTATTATTCCTCCAATCAATCTGGCTACTGTGGGGTATTTGTATGGATTTAAGTTTTTTTTTTCACTCTGCAAATCCCATAAGTAAGTGCTGCAGGCCTTTTTTCGATCGGCTCAGCAGCCGCATTGAGGCAAATTCACAAAAGGGAGAAGAGAAAATAAATAAAGCGAAAGAAAAGTAAACAGCCTACAGCAGAAGGATAAATACAAATTCACTTTTAGACAGTTGTTATCTACCGGAAACATAGTAGTATGTAAGGGTGTGCTGTGTGAAGTCAACTCAATCAACATTTTGACAAAGTGTGTCAATAGCATTTTTATTTGTGTCCAATTTGCGAAAGCGTTTGATATTGTGTTTCGGCATTATCTTAACCACTTATGCCGTTTAAATTTAACAATGACAACGGCAGACGACGGGCAGGAGAAGAATAAAGAAGGAATATGGGTTGTTATGCTACAGATGAGAGAGTTTTTAATGTACAACCTATACGAGTTAGTGATACTACCTTAAAGAAAGAAATTTGTTTGGACTTAACCTTAAAACAGATACAGATAAGCTATAAAAGTTAGAAGTACAACCCAAAATTTTAAGAAATTTCTTATTTTTACCTCACCGAACTCAAAGCATAATATTTACATACATCAAAGCCAACTTTAATTGTAGTTTTTTCAGCTAGGGTTTTTGTATTAATAATAATTTAAAGCTTTGACAAATGAGCTTGA
This sequence comes from Rhagoletis pomonella, assembly GCF_013731165.1. Lineage (NCBI taxonomy): Eukaryota > Metazoa > Arthropoda > Insecta > Diptera > Tephritidae > Rhagoletis > Rhagoletis pomonella. The sequence continues at coordinate 1,685 of NW_023471186.1, read as the reverse complement.
GGAATGTGACGAAACTAAAAGCGTAAACACTTACTTTCTTTAGAGCACTTACAAGACAATTATGGCTAAGATAGTTGCAAGTTTTTTGTAAGACTATTGAAAGAAAGACAGTAAGCAAGATAGTTTGAAAGATTTTGCTTATTCTGCTACGAAAGTGTTAGCTCTTTTGACTGAAATCACTTGTGCATGTGGCAAATGGAGATGTATGTATATCAATCCAACAGTCGCAATGGCCGACTAAGCAAAGAACTGGCGTGCCTTTCGAGAGATACGAGGTTTTTATTTTTCCTGTTTAATTTAATTGTCTATTATTTTTTAGATTTTATTGTCTTAAATAGAAAAATTTATATTTCCTTAATTTGATTTTTATAAACTTATATCATTTACTTTTTTATAAGATTTTTTTCAATTAAATTTTCTTTTAATTTTTAGATTTTATGGTTTGAAAATTAAACATATTTTTTTATTAAATTTAATTTTTAGAAGCTTGTTTTTGGGTTTTTCATTTTTAAGGTATTTTTTTTTTAAATTAATTTTCGTTTAATATTAATGTTTTATTATTTTAGGAACTTATTTTATTTTTTTTAAATTTTACTATTTTAAAAAGAAGAATAAAGCTTAATTTAATTTCAGTTTAGTTTTAGAAATTCATTTTATGTACTTTTTTCTCTTTCTAATTCAATTTCTTTCCTTTTTAATTCTTTTGTTTTTATTTTATACATTTTATGGTTTAAAAAAGCATAGTTTGATTTAATTTAACTTTTAAAAACTTATTTGTTATTTTTTTTTTTTTTATTTTTTTTTTTTATTTTTAGATTTTATTGTTTTAAAAATAAGTTTTTTTTATTTCATTTGATATTTAAAACTCCTTTAATTTTTGTAAAAAAAAATTTTTTTTTTTAATTTTTAGATTTTGTTGTTTTAAGGGATATATATATATGTTTATATTATTTAATATAAATTAATTTGAAGCAACTTTTTTTTATTTAACTTCCTTTAATTTTTTTTTAATGAAAAATATATATTATATTATTTTATTTCTTTTTAAGAAGACCTCTTCGACAGCAAATCTTGGAATTAGTCGTTCGAAAGCCAGAAAAGAGCTTTCAAGATAGTTGCCAGAATTGGTTCTTTCGAAAGGCTATTATATATAAATTGAAAGACAGTGGCCGGAATTGCCTAGTTAGTCTTAAAACGGTATGTAAATAAATGAAACAAACATATAGAGGCACCCACAAACACATGCTTTGGGTTAACCTTAACTTTTACTCACATAAATATGTGTAAGTGTGTATTGCTTAACATCCGCTTTTTAATCCCTGAAGGATCATCGTTTCAATTTGTTAGCATTCCTCAGTGGCACTTATCTCATCTTTTACAATCCTGTTATCCACAATCAAAATCGGTGCTAACTTCCCCAACACACTTACATACATACTAACTTTTGTTTTGTTTTATGGTTGCTATTAAATTTTCACAGCACACACGTACTTAGTTGCTGTAAATTTCTTTTTGTTCAATTCCCACTTATTGTTATTTCCCTTAAGCTTAAAAATTTTACAAAAGAAATTCCCAACTACTAAATATCCATACAATTGATGGCTTCGTATAGACTACAAATGACCTGTGGGCGACCTCCAATTTCTTTACAAAGTGTTTGTGCAGTCGGTGCGCTAAGAATAGAA
>NW_023471185.1:0-4578 GCF_013731165.1 Rhagoletis pomonella | reverse complement strand
AATTGTTCATAGACGGCAATAAACTGAGTTTGAAGGCTGTATTATTGCATATTGGTAACAAAAAGCCTTCTATCCCGATTGCACATGCAGTAAATACAAAGGAAACCTACGAGGAAATGCAAAAAATACTCAAATTTATCAAATATGAAGAGCATGATTGGAAAATATGTTCTGATCTCAAAGTCGTTGCAATGCTATGCGGTCTACAAAGTGGCTACACCAAGCACTGCTGCTTCCTCTGCAAGTGGGATAGCCGAGCTCGTAAGGACCACTACGTCAGAAAGGATTGGCCGGAAAGAGTCGAGTTTACCGTTGGTGTGGATAAAAATCAAATACACCCCTCTTGTCAAGAAAGAGAAAATCATACTTCCACCCTTACACATCAAGCTCGGTCTCATTAAAAACTTTGTTAAGGCTTTGGACAAAGAAGGCGAAGCATTCGACTATTTGAAAACAGTTTTTCCAGATATTTCTCAAGCCAAGATAAAGGAAGGTATTTTTGTTGGACCACAAATAAGAAAGTTGATCAACAATAATCAATTCAAAGGACTACTCTCATCAGTTGAGGCAGCAGCGTGGGAATCCTTTGAAAAGGTCGTTGCTTCTTTTCTCGGTAGACACAAAAGCCCTAACTACGAGCAGATAGTGAACGACCTAATCAATAATTATGCGAAAATGGGCGTAAATATGTCTTTAAAAATTCACTTTCTCCACTCACATTTGACCTTTTTTCCGGCAAATCTTGGCGACGAAAGTGATGAACATGGCGAAAGGTTTCATCAGCAAATGAAATTAATTGAGAATCGATATCAAGGATTCTGGGACGTCGCAATGATGGGTGATTACTGCTGGTTTCTCATAAGAGAAACCGATCCTAAACTGAATAAGCGTCAAAGTAGAACACATAATTATTTCGACAACATAGTAAAATCAAATTAAGATAAAGATTGTTAGAATATAGTATAAACATAAATAAATTTAAAAAAAAGTTAAAAATATGGGTAATTTCATTCATAAATTGAACTTTTAACTCAATAGAAACAGAGCATAGCTAGATATTTCACTCTTCTTTATACCATACATACGTTTTGAGGTATACGTTGAAATTGCGCAACCTGGGTATTTTTATTTGATCGCTTATAACTTACGTAGTTTTGCATTGATTTTCTTCGATGATAGCTTATTTTTTTTGTAATATAACAGAGCTTAGGGAGAAAAAAAAATCTGCAAAAAAATAAAAGGTTTTCGAGATCCTTCCCCGCAAAGTACAATTTTTTTTATATTTTTACAAAAAAAAATTAAAAAATCGGAAATGATTGTTCGTTATCTTTGAATCTACAGGGCCTAGCAAAAAGTGTTGTATGCACAGTTTATAGAAAATTTTATTACCTTTTAAAAGCTTCAAACCGTTTTGGAATTGCTTAATTCGTTCTTGAGATATATATGATAAAGTGGACCCAATTTTATTTTTTTGCAAAAACGGTAAATTGCAAATATCTCAAAAACGGTACCATAGAATTAAAAATAACCTTGATTTTCGGAATCAGGGGGTGATTTTACATACGAATTTCATAACGGCGTCTCTGGTAAATTTTGGCCGTCGACCAGTGTAATTGGCATAGGGAATGGCTGCTTGACTGTAATCCGATTCAACTGTCGGTAGTCAACACACATCCTATATTCGTTATTTTTCTTCGCAACCACTACTATCGGCGAAGCATACGCAGAATTAGATACTCGAATAATATCTGTTTGTAATAAATCATGAATCATCTCATTTACTATAGGGCGTTTTGCAAAAGGCAACCTATACGGTTACATATTTATCGGCTGGTCAGGCGAAAGTTTGATACACATCTTCACCAAGACACTTTATCATATATATCTCAAGAACGAATTAAGCAATTCCAAACGGCTTTTAAAAGGTAATAAAATTTTCTATAAACTGTGCATACAACACTTTTTGCTAGGCCCTGTAGATTCAAAGATAACGAACAATCATTACCGATTTTTTCAATTTTTTTTGTAAAAATATAAAAAAAATTGTACTTTGCGGGGAAGCCCTAAGCTCTGTTGTATTACAAAAAAAAATTAGCTATCATCGAAGAAAATCGATGCAAAACTACGTAAGTTATAAGCGATCAAATAAAAATACCCAGGTTGCGCAACTTCAATGTATGTACCTATACATACATACATATATTAAAGGTATAAAGTGCAAGTGAGATATTATCCGGATAAACGAATAACACCAAAACAATGATAACACTTTTTCTTTAAATAAATCAAATAGTACTTTTAATACTCGAATTGTATTATAGTAGGTAGAGTGGTTGCATCGAAAGGAAGAGTGGTTGGGTTCGAAACCTGCTGTAGGCATGTAGTTATAAACATGTATTTCCGTCAGTTATGGGTAAGTATGCAGGTAGATTTTCAAAATTATAAGACACAGAAAATTTCTAAAGCCTACATCTAAAACAGGTAGTATTTTCTTTTCCCGGCTTGTTATAAAAAGGAACCTTTCTGTCTAGGTAAGATTTGATTTTTTCAATTTTATTCTTGTTCCGAGTATAAATATGAGTTAATGCGCTTTGAAGCTTCATAACATCTTCAAGGCTCGCCGGAGATAGTTCAGTTCATAAGTCTAATTTCAAAACCGTGATTTATTAAAAAAAAATAAAATGAGTAAAAGGACGCGAGAATTTGAGTGTAATAAGGATCCAGATATGTTCTGTTTCATGTGTGGCCAATATACTATCATAAGGCGACGACGAGTGTTCTCAGATCATATCAAAACTTTATACTCCAAATATTTTGGAATTGAGCCTAAAAATGCTGAAAAACCATGGACACCGAACACTTTGTGTACATCGTGTCGAGTAGAATTGATTCAGTAGGAATCAGGACAACAAACAAAATTTGATACACCAATGATATGGAGAGAACCCACTTGCCATTCAATAGAGTGTTATATTTGTCAAACAAAAGTACTTGGCGTTGGAAGATCAAGAGGAGTAACCTATGCTAGCGTACCTACAGTGACATTACCAGTACTACATTCAACGGCAGTTGCGGATCCAGTTCCATTGTCAGCAGTAACATCTGAGTGCGGGGGATCAAGTTGTATTGAATTTCGCATGGAAAACGAAAGAAACGTTCTGTCACAAGCACAACTTAATGATTGGATAAGAGATTTGGAACTATCCAAGGAAAAGGCCGAGATCCACACTTCTCGTATGCAACAATTTAAATTTGTGTCATCCGATGTTAAGGTGACATATAGTAGAACTCGTCACGAACCATTTTCCAAACACTATACCAAGAAAGACAGTATATGCTACTGCAACGACATCCCTGGTTTATTCAAAGAGTTTGGTCAAACATATGATTCAAAAGAGTGGCAATTGTTCATAGACGGCAATAAACTGAGTTTGAAGGCTGTATTATTGCATATTGGTAACAAAAAGCCTTCTATCCCGATTGCACATGCAGTAAATACAAAGGAAACCTACGAGGAAATGCAAAAAATACTCAAATTTATCAAATATGAAGAGCATGATTGGAAAATATGTTCTGATCTCAAAGTCGTTGCAATGCTATGCGGTCTACAAAGTGGCTACACCAAGCACTGCTGCTTCCTCTGCAAGTGGGATAGCCGAGCTCGTAAGGACCACTACGTCAGAAAGGATTGGCCGGAAAGAGTCGAGTTTACCGTTGGTGTGGATAAAAATCAAATACACCCCTCTTGTCAAGAAAGAGAAAATCATACTTCCACCCTTACACATCAAGCTCGGTCTCATTAAAAACTTTGTTAAGGCTTTGGACAAAGAAGGCGAAGCATTCGACTATTTGAAAACAGTTTTTCCAGATATTTCTCAAGCCAAGATAAAGGAAGGTATTTTTGTTGGACCACAAATAAGAAAGTTGATCAACAATAATCAATTCAAAGGACTACTCTCATCAGTTGAGGCAGCAGCGTGGGAATCCTTTGAAAAGGTCGTTGCTTCTTTTCTCGGTAGACACAAAAGCCCTAACTACGAGCAGATAGTGAACGACCTAATCAATAATTATGCGAAAATGGGCGTAAATATGTCTTTAAAAATTCACTTTCTCCACTCACATTTGACCTTTTTTCCGGCAAATCTTGGCGACGAAAGTGATGAACATGGCGAAAGGTTTCATCAGCAAATGAAATTAATTGAGAATCGATATCAAGGATTCTGGGACGTCGCAATGATGGGTGATTACTGCTGGTTTCTCATAAGAGAAACCGATCCTAAACTGAATAAGCGTCAAAGTAGAACACATAATTATTTCGACAACATAGTAAAATCAAATTAAGATAAAGATTGTTAGAATATAGTATAAACATAAATAAATTTAAAAAAAAGTTAAAAATATGGGTAATTTCATTCATAAATTGAACTTTTAACTCAATAGAAACAGAGCATAGCTAGATATTTCACTCTTCTTTATACCATACATACGTTTTGAGGTATACGTTGAAATTGCGCAACCTGGGTATTTTTATTTGATCGCTTATAACTTACGTAGTTTTGCATTGATTTTCTTCGATGA
>NW_023471184.1:0-4579 GCF_013731165.1 Rhagoletis pomonella | reverse complement strand
AAAAAACAACAACAACAACAACAATGTAAACGAAGCCAGCAGCGGCGCGAAAAGCCTGGACGGCAGGGGCTGCAAGGTGCTTTGGGCAGACCCGTCCCAGGGAACACCGACTGCAGAAACTGACCCGTTCAAGCGTGCGTCAAGACTAGTTCGGTCGCCTGTAAAGGCGCTTAGCGTGGAGAAGCCGGTACGAACGAGATCGTCGCCACCAGCACTACAAGACAGCGAGCCTCAAATGAAGGGAGCCAACCAGAACGGAGACTACATGTCGGAGCTCGGAGATGCTATTAAGAGGCTGACGGAGGCAATGTGCCCGCCACAACGCTCAATAAACAATAGCATGCGAGAGATACTCAGCTCACTAACAAAGCTGCATGCGAGTGCCCTGGAGGAGTACTCCAGAATAAAGGCAAGCAGACGGAGTATTTTCAACATACCGGTGACTGCTGAAACCCCGAAAAGGCCCCGAGATGAAAGCCAACTAAAGCGTAGGACGCCACCCAAGAAAAATAAAACCACGCAGGAGGAGGCGACCACCAACCCTGCAACCAAACAGAGTAAGGTGGCGCCAAACGAAAATTCCGGCAAGATTAAGGAGAAGGAGGTGGAGAAAGAAGGAAAATGGGTAGAGGTCCAACGCAGGTCACATGGCAAAAAGAAGATGGCATACAAACCACCACCACGGCCAGATGCCATCATTATAGCTCGGACGGGAGATATGACCTACAGCGATATACTAAGGACCGTAAAAAAGGAAGAGGCGCTGCAGAAACTCGGCGAGAGCGTATCACGCATCAGAAAGACGGTCAAGGGTGAAATACTGCTGCAGCTTAAGGAGACGCAAATGAAGGACACGGGCGAACTCAAGAGCGAAATAGGTAGGCTTCCAGGGGACCAGGCACAGAACAGAGCCCTAACCCACGAGACGATTGTAGAAATCCGTGACCTGGACGAGATTACCACCAAGGAGAATATTGCCGAGGCCATCCGCAACCAGATAAAGGAGCTAAACCACCTTAACGAGAATGCGATAAAAAGCATCAGGGCGGCTTATGCGGGCACACAAACCGCGGTGGTAAATCTCCCAGCGCAGGAGGCAAGATTACTTCTTGACGCGCAGAAAATAAAGATAGGATGGGTTGTGTGCAGAGTAAGGGAGAAACCGAACCCCAAAAAATGCTTCAAGTGCCTGGAATATGGCCATATAGCGAGAGACTGCAAAAACGCGGAAGACAGAAGTCAATGCTGCCTAAAATGTGGAGAAAATGGACACTTTGCGAAAGCCTGCGACAAAAAGCCACACTGCAGAGCATGCAAAAACCAGGGAAGAAAGAACACCGAGCACCAGATAGGTAGTTGGAGGTGTCCGCTATACCAGGAGGCGTGCAAGAAATCAAGAAAATGAGAGTCATGCAGTTGAATCTCAACCACTGCGAAGCAGCGCAAGAGCTGCTCAGGCAAACGGTGTACGAGGAGAAGGTGGACATAGCAATAATCAGCGAGCAGTATAAAAATATAGACAGTGGAGCATGGATATCGGACCTCACAGGCAAAGCTGCAATATGGACATGCGGAGGAAAAGCTTTCCAAGAAAAGCCGCTGCTTGGTAAAAGCTACTACACACGAGCGAAGGTAAATGGGTTTAACTTTTATAGCTGCTACATACCACCAAGTATCCCACAAAATGAATACGAGAACAACCTAGACAGTTTGGTTCAAGAAGTCCGGACCACCACAATGAACGTTATAGCAGGGGACTTCAATGCATGGGCAGTGGAATGGGGTAGCGTCCACACAAACAGGCGGGGAGATGCACTACTAAAGGCGTTTTCGGTACTTGAAGCGGTGCTTCTGAATTCGGGGAACAAAAATACCTTTGAGAAGAATGGTCGAGGCTCGGTGATTGACATTACTTTCGCTAGTAGTTCCTTGGTGCGCTCAACGAGCTGGAGGTCCGACACCCTCTATACGAACAGTGACCACGCAATCATGATGGAGCTAGGGAATTGTGCACAGAGCCGACAAAGGGCGATCACCAGGAAGGTGCAAATGAGGGGCTGGAAGGTAGAGACTCTGGATGAAGAGCTCTTCAGACTCGTGCTGGATGAGGAAATGGCCACTGAGGATAACACTGAGCTCCAGGCTGAAACACTGGTGAGGCACATCAGTAAAGCCTGCGACGGTGCTATGTGCAGGAGAAAACACGGCTCTCTCAGGCAGCCGGCGTACTGGTGGAACGAAAAAATCCAGGCCATAAGGGGTGAGTGTCATAAGGCGAGGCGGTTGTGTCAAAGGAACCGTGGCTCGATGGAACATGCCGTGCTGCGCGAGGCCTTCAAAAAGAAACGAAGTGACCTTAAAAAAGCCATCAAAAGCAGCAAAACCAGCTGCTTTAAGGAGCTCTGCGAAAAGGTGGACGAAAACCCATGGGGTGATGCCTACAAGGTGGTCATGAAGAAAATAAAAGGTGGTAAAGGCCAGGCACCAACCTGTCCCACTCTCCTAAAAGACGTCGTGCAAACTCTCTTCCCTGTGCAAACGCCAGGAGGTCGGCGACCGCAAGCAGAGAAACCGGAGGGAATGGAAGCACCAACGGTTACAGACGAGGAGGTGGTCCAAGCAGCAGAAAGATTTGGTAATGACAAAGCGCCAGGCCTAGACGGAATACCAAACAAGGCTCTGAAGGTTGCCATCAAGCACAACACGGGTCCGTTTACCGAACTCTTTACGCGGTGTCTGCGAGAAGGCGTCTTCCCAAAAATCTGGAAGAAACAGTGGCTGGTCCTACTGCAGAAACCAAACAAGCCGGCAGGAGAACCAAGCGCATACCGACCTCTCTGTATGCTGGATACGCTTGGTAAGATACTGGAGCGATTAATCTGTGTACGGTTGGAGCAGCACCTAGAGGAGGAACTGCCGGGTCTCGCCGATAACCAGTATAGTTTTCGAAGACAGAGGTCAACCATTGATGCAATTAAAAAGCTCACCGATGTCGCAGGCAAGGCAATAGAAGGAACAAGATGGCTATATGGCACGAAGGAATACTGCGCGGTGGTGACATTCGACGTAAAAAACGCCTTCAATTCGGCCTCCTGGCGTCACATACTAAGTGCTCTGGAAAGAAAGAACACGCCGCCCTACTTGCTAAGGATGGTATCCAACTACCTATCTGACAGGCTTCTGCTGTATGATACCGACGAAGGCCCCAGGAAGTACTGGGTGACGGGTGGAGTACCACAGGGCTCCGTACTTGGGCCACTACTTTGGATTGTCCTCTATGATGGAATTCTGGGACTGCCGCTGCCAAGGGAGGTACAAATTATCGGATACGCCGATGATATAGCAATAACAGTAGTGGCCAAAGACCTCTGCCAAGTTGAGAACATCTGCAACAGCACGGCGCAACAAATAAAGAACTGGCTCGCTGCAACGAATCTCCAACTCGCAGGGCAAAAAACCGAAGCGGTGGTGATCACAAGCCGAAAAAAGATGGAGAGCGCTACGCTCAACATCGATGGACATAGCATCAAAACACAGCAGTCGCTGAAATACCTGGGTGTCATGATAGACTCGAGATTAAGCTACAAGGTGCACATTGATAAAGCCTGTGAAAAAGCGGCAAGAGTGACCACGGCTCTAACAAGACTAATGGCTAACATCGGCGGACCGAGCCAAAACAGACGAGCGCTTCTAGCAAAAGTGAGCCAGTCCATACTAATGTATGCAGCACCCATCTGGGGACCCGCGTTGCAGCGCAAGACTTACGCGAAGGCGGCAAAGTCGGTGTACCGACTAAATAGCATCAGGGTGACTAGCGCCTTCCGTACTGTGTCACACGAGGCGGTCGGAGTCTTAGCGGGCATCATGCCCCCAGAAATAATGGCCATGGAGCTAAAAAGAGTCTTCGATAAGTCCCGAAACTTAGGCAGGTGCCTGACAATCGAAGAGCGAAAACAAGAGAGGGATGCAAGTCTAAATGAATGGCAAAGACACTGGGATGTGACGACAAAAGGGAGGTGGACGCACAGGCTGATCAATAACATAAAAGCGTGGGTGGAGAGGAAACACGGAGAGACCGACTTCTACGTGACACAGTTTCTGACGGGGCACGGCTGCTTTCGAGAATACCTGTTCAAATATGGGCATGATGACGGGACAGAGTGCTCATTCTGCGAATATACGAGGCAGATCGAACAGACATAGAGCAGCTGATAAAGGAGAGCATGACGCCTGACAATATCGTGGGGCACATGATAAACTCAAAAGCGGTGTGGAGTAGAATTAAGGCGTGGTCCGCAATAGTCCTCCAGGAGCTAAGAGCGAAAGAAAGACAGCGCAGTAGCGAAAAGAGAAGACTGAACGAGAGATAAGCCAGAAAGGCGTGTGTGAAGAGCCAATTGGCAAAGCTACGCCCTGCGACGTAATACCTAACGGCGGTCCCGCAAGGCGAAACACAAGGCTTCAGACGTCGGAGTTAAGTGACGACATAGTCTGGGCGTGGTCCAGAATGAGGTGCACCCTTAGCGGACAGGATGACGAATCGTGCATAACATCTTTGGAAGATTCCCCCTCCGTTGAA
>NW_023471183.1:0-4579 GCF_013731165.1 Rhagoletis pomonella | reverse complement strand
CTCGTCACTAGCGGCCAACTTATGCACCGGATGAGTTTTTCTAAAAAATCGGAAAACTCGCGCAATTACTCTCATGGCTCGCGAGAAGTCTGAAAACCGCTCCAGAATGTCCATTTCCTCGGAGATGCCTGCCGCATGAGCCCGTACCGTTTTTTTGCTCCAGGTCGGTTTCTAATGGATTTCTATTGGTTTGGTGGGGCCAAGTAGATGAATCTTGCTCCAGCCACTTAGGTCCATACCACCACAGAGTGCTTGCGAGTAAATCCTGGGGGGACACGCCTCGGCTGCCAAGATCCGCTGGATTATCAGCAGAGTCCACATGGTTCCACCCTGACACTCCAACCAGCTCATCAATTTTTGCGACTCTGTTAGCTACAAACGTTGTCCATGTACATGCCGGTTTCCTAAGCCACGAGAGTACGATCGTGGAGTCGGTCCATTTGTATATTACTGGCTGCGTGACTTCAAACTGCGGAATAAAAGTATTAATTAGTTCGGCCAGTAATAATGCTCCGCAGAGCTCTAACCGGGGGAGAGACACCGTTTTTACTGGTGCTACTTTTGTTTTACCAACCAGCAAGTTTATGTGGGGCGCATTGTTTGATGCGCGATCGCGTACCCTAATATATAGTGCGGCTGCATATGCCTTTTCAGAGGCATCGCAGAAACCATGGAACTCCACTTCGTCCCATGGCGTAAAATGGGTCCATCGGGGGATTTTTATCGTCTGGATATGCTCATAGTTATCCAGAAAGGTCTCCCAACGTAGCAGTAAATTTCGGGGTAGACTGTCATCCCAGTCTATTTTGGTTAGCCAGATCTCCTGCATGAAGATCTTTGCCACCACTACAATTGGTCCGAGCCATCCAGCTGGATCGAACAATTTTGCTACGCAGGATAAAACCTCTCGCTTGGTATACTCCTGCTTCCGGGGGATCGGCTGTACTGTGAAGTGAAACATGTCATGTACCGCGTTCCAACGGATTCCCAACATTTTTGTCTCACTCATGTCGTCAAGCTCCAGGAAATTCTCCTTGTATATGTGCGCCTTGGGTAGTCCTGCCAAAATCTTCTTACAATTCGAAGTCCACTTTCTTAGTGGGAAGCTGGCGGTGTTAAGAGCTTCAATTACCTCATCTCTCATTTGTATTGCAGTTGTGCAATCGTGGGCTCCAGCTAGGACGTCATCGACATACATATACTGCTTCAAAATCTTTGCTGCCAGTGGAAATCTCGTTTTCACATCATCTGCGAGCTGGTGTAGCGTCCTTATTGCCAAATATGGAGCGCAGTTTACTCCAAACGTCACGGTCTTAAGTTCGTAATCCTTAAGTTCTTCGTCCGGGGATTCTCTGAAAAGAATTCTTTGAAATGGGGTATGCTCCTGATGGAGCATAATTTGCCTATACATCTTCTCGATGTCTGCATTAAATACGTATTTGAATAAGCGCCACTTTAAAAGTAAGCAAACCAAATCCGCTTGCAGAATTGGCCCGGGGTATAATATGTCATTTAAGCTGACTCCATTTGACGTGGGACAAGACGCGTTAAACACCACTCGCACCTTCGTTGTTATGCTGTCCGGTTTCACGACGGCGTGATGTGGTAAGTAGTATGGCCTGTGTGCTGGTTGTTGCGCTGTTTTCCTCACGGGGCACATATGGTTGAGCTCGATGTACTCCTTCAGAACCCGGTCGTATTCCGTTTTCAACTCCGGTTTCCTGATATAACCGGCCTCGCTGCGCAAGAATTGCCGTGCTGCTCCAGTCCTTGAAAGGCCGAGGTTAATTTCGTCTGGGAATTCCCGACGAAAAGGTAGAGTCACCACATACCGTCCTTGCTCATTCCTCGTGGTCGTCTTAGCGTACAACTCCTCACAAAACGCATCTTCGGGGGTAATTTTCCTTTTGGTGGAAACTTCTTCTAACTCCCAAAACCGAGTTAGCTGGGGGGTTGGAGTTTCTGCGCCGTAAGACACAGAAGTAGTGAAACTCCTCGTGGTCGTTGGTGGTATTGGTCCCGTCAAAATCCAGCCGAACACCGTTTCCTGCGCTACGAGTGACCCCAGAACATTCCTTTGGACCTTGTCCCTTATGACTGCTGGGTAAACATCCGCTCCAAGAATTAGGTCCACTTGCTGACTCCTGTAAAAATTGACATCGGCTAGCCGTAAGGGGGGGGCAGTGAATCAAGATGCCCTTGATCCACTGTAAACTTCGGGAGGTTTCCTGTTAATTGGGGTAGAACCAGACCTCTTGCCTCGATTCTAAACTGGGGGTTTATAGGAGAACCTATAGCCAGATGCGCGACTTTTCGCACATTTGCCGATACCGTGGCATTTATGCCCGATACCTGCGTATCAACCGCACGCGTTGGCAGCCTGATGAGTCTCTGTAGTCGCTCCGTGATGAAAGTTCCCTCTGATCCAGAATCCAGTAGGGCTCTGGCCTCATAGTTAACTCCTGAGTGGCAGATGTTCACCATAGCAGTACCTAAAAGAATGTTCCGGTTGCTCGCCGCAAAAAGCGCCTGCACATTGCTGGTGCCTGCGGGGGGTTGCTCAGATCGTGAGTCCTTGTTCCTCGGGGGGGGGTCGCTGTTGCGAAGAGTTGGCCTTCTGTGGAGCTAAAGTTCGATGTAATAGTGAATGATGCCTCTGGTGACAGCTCCAACAATTAAACGGACTCTTGCAATCCTTCGCGATGTGTGAATGCGCTAGGCAGTTCATACACAAATTGTGTTTTCTGACTAAGTTGAGGCGATCCTCAACTTTCATTGCCAGAAATTTGGGGCAGCCCTTTAGAGCATGAGATTGTTCGGGGCATAATCCGCATGCGGGCTGCGAAAACTGACCGTGGTGTGCCGATACCTTCCTTTCGTACGTCGCTGCGGGTTGGCGATTAGGTACAGGCTTTACTGCGCGTGCACTTCGGATATCGGACACCGTTTCTAACGTCTGGAACCGACTTGTGAGAAAGCTGTCTAATTCCTCCCACTTTGGAATTTCCGCCTTTCTCACAATGCCTTGTTCCCACAACGCCAGCGTGGTATCCGGTAACCGACTCGATACTAAGAACACAAAGATCGCATCCCAGTTCTCAATATCAATCCCGTACATTTCTAAAACGGATATACAATTATTAACTGCCCGCTGTAAATTTTTAATTTCCGTCCCGCGTTCACTCGTTACCGATGGTAGGTTAAAGAGCGTTTTTAATTGGCTATTAACCATTATCCTCTTATTTTCATAGCGGTCGGATAAATTTTGCCAAGCAGTCGCGAAACCGTCGTTAGTCAAAGGCGATTTTTTTTTACGATATCTTTCGCTTCACCACGGGTCTTTTGATTCAAGTGGTACAATTTCTCTACCGGGGTCAAACGCGAATTGTTAATATAAATTGCCGTAAACAAATCGCGGAAAGATGGCCACGACATGTAATCACCGTAAAAAATTTCTGTGTCACATGGAGGTAAATGGATACTCGAGCGGGCTGGGGGTTCAATCTCGCGATTTACCGGATTAACTGTCGAACTACTTTGCTGCGTGAACGTCAGGTTATGAGCCGTCTCTCCCATCAATGCGCCGCACGTCAAGTATGCTGAGTAGCAATCCTGATATCTGCACTTCGCCAGCCGAAGTGCAGCCTGCCCGGTTTCGTCGTCCGACACCTTTTTCGAGTAGTCATCGAACGCATCCTTCACCTTGACCCAGAGCGCCTTCAGTTCCTCCTTTTGGATCTCCAGTGAAAAAAATGGAATGGCTGCTACACGGCATGTTGTTGAAGCCCGCTTCGAATTCCAACAATGCATCACACGCCCGCGAAAAATCATTAACATTGGCCATCTTTCGAATATTAATTTAATTAACACGAAAAATTTAAAAACAAACGTCAATTGTACTACTGAACCTCGAGGTAAATTACTATTTTCGCGAATTATCGACAACGACGTCAAAAAAAATTGATAAAACAACGTACTATCAATTAATTTAATTAAAGCGAGAAATTTAAAACAAACGTAAATTGTACGACTGAACCTCGGGGGTATTTACAATTTATACGCAATAAAAAAGTCGTGGAAAAGGTGTATAGAAAAATAACTTTCTTTAATATATTTAACCTTCAGTTAATATATATACAAACTATATTCAATTTAAATTTTATTTATTATGTCAAGCAAAAAAAACTTTATTATGGCTCGCAAAATTTCACGGGTTATTTGTACTAAGCTTATATCAAAAGTGTTTTCTCTCAGTGTACCGCACAACCTGAGGGATTCTTTGGTGAACAAAAATTTATATAATGTGGTCCGTATACGGGCCTTCTGCCTCAACCACTTTTTTTCAATACTTAAAAAATCACGCCAAACACTTCAAAGGTGGCGCGGTATAAAACGTAAAACTGTAGAAAAACTCAGAAAAAGTTTGTAGGAAGTCTTTATTTAATTTATACAACAACAAAGAAGCTAAACAAAATTCAATAATTGAGGTTGTCGAAACTTAATTTGATTTTTGCTCAAAACACAAAAACAAAAACACTTTTTTGTAACGGACGCTGAGTCCCGCAATTCGTGGCACAAT
>NW_023471182.1:0-4580 GCF_013731165.1 Rhagoletis pomonella | reverse complement strand
AAAAATTGCAACTACTGAGAATTTGTGTATTGTGTGTATATATACTGTATATGTATGTATGTGTGTATCTATATATCAGATATTTTGCATTACAGCTTACAAACTTGTTTTTTTGCAAAACCTCTCTTCAACTGTGAAAATGGTTAAGGGCATAAACACAGAGTTAAAACTTTTCGACTCTTCTTTGGATCTGGGTAGATGATGTATGTATTTTAGAACAAATTTCCGTCTTCACCAACATCTCCCGTCTTGTCCTTATGGTTTGTAGACAAACTAGTGTCGCCGCACCTTCCGTGTCATTTTTCCATTTGTCCACTTCCATTAAGTACGTACGTCTGACATAAAAATCTGCCATTCCATGCTTTCAAACGCTGAAAAGCTTTAAAGAAAATGATCTGTACTCTACTTCGATAAAATTTTACGCTCCCAAAGGCGCGCAATTTGCCAATTCGTCAGCCAATTCGTTACCTTGAACACCCCAGTGCCCTCCTTATGAGTTTGTTGCGGCCACCCTAATTTAAAGCTAATTTGGTATTTGCAAATGCGACCACGAACTGCCCTTCCGAACGCACCAACTCAGCTGATGTTAGGCCTTGTTAGGAGAATTTGCTTAGGAAAAGGAAATTTCTGGAAAATTATTTCCTTTCCTTTGGCTACCTGGGAGTTGGTCGAGATCCAGAAACCACCCCCATTGGTCAAAAGCGTCGAGTGTTATTCTCTGGAGATAACTATCACGTGGTCGCAGCTGTTACGGCGCCATTGACACAAAGTGTGGTCAGACTTCGGCGCATCCAACTTCTATAAGTGATAGTTCGCCTTTGTTTGCCAGCGAGCATTTATAGAAGTGGGGGCGGTCGCGTTTGCGACTCGTACTTAACAAGTTTAACTCTTATTGAACGTAGATCCGCTTCAACCTACATTCCTGAAAGTATTTCAAAGAGGTACCTGCGATTATCAAGCCTTTAAGTGCAGCTTGGTCGTCACTGCGGCATATGATATGGTGTCTAAACCAGAAGATAATTTGTAGGCCGTGCTAGCCGAGAGGTGCCTACTTCCACTCGGATCCGCCTCCTGATCCGAACAGCATACAAAAACAAAATTTTTAATAGCGGTTGTCCCGCGGTTAGCAATGACAAACCTGCGAGTGTACTTCTGCTATGAAAAAGTTTCTCATTAAAGCCACTCCATTTGCCCTGTGGAGTCGGCGTTAAACCAAATACTTCTTCAGTTTCACTTTTTTAATTGGAGACGTTAGTTTAGAAAAATTTCACTGAGCGCTCTGGATCTTTCCATTTTCCTTCCAAAAGAGGATCTAGGTATTTTCAGGGCTAAAAAAAAGGCGATTGTTTTGATAATCTTTCAGAGAACTTTCTATGCAAGGAACTCCGAACGTCGTTCCACAGTCCAAAATAATGCAGTTGACACATCATTCTCATAGCTTCCCCTTGGATTCCTTCTTGAGTTGACGCTTCGCCTGCTTGTTGATTCATATATATGTAGGACATTAAGTCGTCTGATTAACTGTAAGAGGATGGACACAATCATCGTTGGATCAAAATATAGTTGACTGCGCTCTTTGCCTATTTGAATGGCTTTTTCGATCCTTATGTCCCTTTAACCATTCCGTGGACTCAGTTGGTCCTCATCGAGAGCCACAATTACTGAGTGCGTACACTCTGAACGCAGTAAGTCCTGGGGACCGGTGGGGGCCATATACAGGCCAGGCTCTTCGGCTACCCTTTCAACAGAAAGGATATAATTGTAGAAAATAGAAATGACAGAATGCTGCTTTCTGGGTACCTGCCTAGTCACACCCGACTACGATTCCGCATGCACCGAATAGGAATGGCGGAATGCCGGCTATGTGCTGAAGATGGTGAAACTTCATAGCATATTCTATGTCACCGGCTTTGGCTAGACTAGCTTCCATGGTCGCACCCTTTGCTATAAAGCATTCTCCTACCAATGCCTTTTTAGAATTCATTACAGAAGCCGAAGGTATCTTGGCCACATTGGGTTAGGCACTCCCTCTTTAAGAGATACGAAAGATCTGTCAGGTCGTGGTGTCTTTTGTTCTGTTACACCCAAGAACTAACTAACTAACTATAGCCCGTCTTGCTGCTAAGTGTTCGTCTCAGAGAAGAGAATGTTTGTAGCCACATATTGAAAAGTGTTGCCACATATTTGAAAAGTCGAATTAAATTTAATTATACACACGGTTTATGAAACATTTAAATATGGATCTCAAACAGACCGTATCCGCGGGTAGAAGGTATATATGTAGCTATATTTTGAAAGGGGTTGCCTGCCGTCTGTTTGAAAAGTCAAGTTCAATTGAATTATACACAAGTTATATGATATATAAAAATATTAGTACCAGACAGGGTTGCCACCTTTTTGATAAGTCGAATTCAATTCAATTCGCCTAGGTGAGGAGAAGTTTTATAGCTACATTATGAACTGGTTGCCACCTGTTTGAAAAGTCGAATTAAATTAAATTATATGCAAGTTATATGAAATATAAAAATGCCAACACCAAGCAGTCCATCTTAGCGAGGAGAAGGTTAGTCGCTATATTTTTACAAGGGTTGCCACCGGTTTGAAAAGTCAAGTTTAATTAAATTTGATATACACAAGTTGTTTGACATATTAAAACTTGGATGTCAGAGGGACAATATCGGTGAGGAGAAGTTGTATAGCTAAATTTTGAAGAGGGCTGCCACCTGTTTGAAAAGTCAAATTAAATAAGTTATACTCAAGTTATATAAAATATTAAAATATTCGACACAAACGAAAGAGTGTTAAAAATCATTAGTTTGAACATTAAGAACATTTTTATGGTGTTTGAAGAGTGTTTCCACCAATTTAAAAAGTTAAATTTAATTTATTTAATAAGTTTAAATGAATTATTCCAATATAGGTATCAACCGAAATGGTTTTCAAAAGGCTTCATTTCAAGAGTACATGTACGAGGGTTGCCACCTGTAAAAAGATGATATTCAACATGAATTAAGGACTTTCAGACGAAAGTGGTTCATGAAGGATTTTGTTAAGACCAGGGGTGTGGCACATACCATGGGCGTGCAATTTTTAATCGGCTAGAACTTGGGAACCTCAGTCACATAAGATTAATATTTAGGATGGAGACATTACTAAAGTAGGCGCTATTGGCAAACTGCTTTCAGAAAACCATAACTTTGGAAGCATAAGCCATATGACTCCGAAATTTGCCTATAGTAAGGTACACATAAATGAGTTATTACAAAGAGGCATGGCACATCCCATAGGCATGAAATTTTTAATCAACTATTTGTTCACCCCGAACGAAGTCGAGTATCTCTTAATATTATATAAAACAGTCACTGAAATCTTTATCCATCAGGAAATGAAGTTGATTTCTCCAAAGATATATACATTACAATGCGAGTTTAAAGAACGCTGCAGCAATGAAATTGGATTTCATTTTTTTTTGGTTTGCTTTTGACTTCCTTTTTGTTAACTTGTATGCTTACATGGCTTAGTGATTGTTTGTTATTGTTTCTTGTTGATTGTCTACAGAAAATTGATTACGCAGATTGCGGTTAGAGGCGGCCCTTGGCACAGCAAGTGGCCAAATGTAAAAAAAAAAGGCAGCAATAACGCTCGGTTTGACTGATCGACAATGATATTCCGCACAACAAATTGCCAACAAATGGCAGCAGTGCAACAGTGCACACACACGTATGTACATACGCATGCATCCACAATCCAAACGAGTATGCCAATTCCAGTTCCAAGTAGCCACGCATGCGCACCCATATTTGCATTTACTATGTATGTACTTATATGTAGATATTCTCTGGAGGCAGCCATACACATCCCTCACGGTAAAACTCCCTTCCGTTGCTCTTTGTGCTGCTGTCACCTTGCTCATCAACGGGGCTGCGTTTCTACGGGAACGACGAGAAGGGAATTTGTAGCAGCAGCGATTTTTTGATTGATTATGATTTGCGTTGATATCTGTCAACAAGGTATGCACACAAATACACAATAAATGAAATAAATGCATTCGTTAAATGACAACCAGAAACATTTAAAAGAGCAACAGTAACAGCAACAACAACAACAACATTGAATTGCAATAGCTATAGTTGTGCAAAAATAAAAACCTGAAATGTCCATCAAATGCTGGCTACCATCTTACAACAATTGTTGTCGCAGCGGTAAAGCAGCAATGCATCAACAGTCAAACAACCAACCAACCAACCAACCAACCAACCAGTCAACCATTCAAGTAACCGTAGCACAGCACAATGCAACGTAAATTTTTACGGATAGGCAAACAAAGAGGCGAGGACAGCAATGATGCCGTGGGGAGTTGAATTGAAGTTGTGCTGTGGCGCATGAATGCTCATTTCGGTGTTAAACAATGGCAATTGGCAAAAATTGCAACTACTGAGAATTTGTGTATTGTGTGTATATATACTGTATATGTATGTATGTGTGTATCTATATATCAGATATTTTGCATTACAGCTTACAAACTTGTTTTTTTGCAAAACCTCTCTTCAACTGTGAAAATGGTTAAGGGCATAAACACA
>NW_023471181.1:0-4580 GCF_013731165.1 Rhagoletis pomonella | reverse complement strand
ATCGTAACAGGTGTTCACAACCGTCGTGTTTTAACACAACTTTTGTTAGGAAAATATAACTTCACAACACCTTGTGAATTGCCCAATTGTTTAAGTATATTATATGTACTACTGCATTTTTTTATTTGTGAAAATGGGAATTTGGCAACATTGATTTGTTTACACATCGCTGTGTTTTTTTTTAACCTATTTCCGGGTTTTACAGGATTCAAGTATTGAGTTTAATTCTGCTTGCTAGTGGAAGAGAGGAGTTGAGAAGAAAAGTGAAGAGTAGGTACATATGCGTCTGTACCGTCAAGTGATTTCAAGTTTCTTGCTTTGCTTTTGACATTTCCGTTGTTTCTCATTTAAAGAACCAAAAACTTGAATTCAACAAAATTGAAGCGAGTAAAAGCAAATAGAAAGAAAAAAAACAAAAGAGAATGAACCAGAATTGCTTTTAAGTAGTCGAATCATGTAAATCGGGTGTAATTAAATTTGAAAAAAAAAACAACAGTTTGAATATTTTTTTGGAACCTTACTATGGTGTTAGCGATTCTGCGTAGATGGAAGAAACTATTGATATAAGCCAGGGTTAGTAAAATTTTGGGGATTCCTGTATTTCCTTTTGATACTTTGAATGAATAAATAATCATGTAGAAGTCGGGGTACGGTTCGGCTATTTGTACAATGATTTGAGTTCTTGTAGCACACGCTTGAAATATAAACTTTTCCGAAAATTTTGGAGTGAGTTCGATGCAAAAATACTGCGGCGTAGCCGGAGTTGATTGATGAAAGTTTTTTGTAATACATACAGTTTTTTTTGGGTGGGGTGAAATAACACATGGGAAATAATACCAAAATCTGAGTTTTGCTTTATTTCCAACAAAGGTTGGAAATAAAACAAATTTTGCCTTATTTCCCATTGCTTATTTATACTATTTGTAAAAAAAAAACAGTTTACTGACAGAAGGAAAAAGAACTTTGTTTATTCCAAAAATACAATTAAACCAAGGCACATTGAACAGGTAATATCAGTATAGCAGTTGATTTGATTTTTTTTAAATTATTTGTTCTCGAAAATGTCAAATATTTTACATTTCTTTTCACAAAAGTTCTAAATTGTTAAAATCTATTTGCATGTGAAACATTTTCCATACAAAACCAGCGATTAAATAGCAGCTTTTGGAAAGCTCGCCCAACTGAGCAGCACAACCGCTGATTACTGGGCCTGGCACAGGATGATGGATCAATGCTTCGAGAAGCGACCCAATTTACTTTGAAAGAAAGTTGCAACAATTTTCATTTTTTCAATATAAATTTTTTACCTTTTTCGTATTTCGCATGTCACGCTTTGATGTAGAAGAAAAAATCAGAACAGTTTTTGGCACCATCGATACCAGAAGCAACAACAAAATACAGGCAAATGTTGTTTTTGATCAAATGCTCTAAACCTGTTTGATAGGCCTTGAATTAAATAAAAAATGTGATATAATTCATATGAAGAAAGTAATATTCACAAAATATTTTTACTTATGAAAAGTCTAACAAAATATAGGAAAAGCATCGTCTTTAAAAACTGCTCCGCATATTGGACATAGCGCTTTTGTATGAATTTTTTCTGCATGCTCTTTAATATGTTAAAAACATTGCTGGAAAACCTTAAAATGTTTGCATGGAACCATGTCGCAATAAACAGATGAAGTAATAAAACGGCTTTCTCGCTTTATTTTCTGACATTCGGCTGCCTTATAGTCACATTTTATAGGCAAATTTTCAAATAAAGCAGTGGCACCTGGTAAATTCCACTATGGGTGGGATGCATGCAATAACACCATACACATTAATTCCCATTACTTGGACATTAAAAAGCAGTTTCAGAAGTGAACTAGTGTTATTTTATAATTTTTCCTTTTTCTAAACGGTTATAATGCCACCAGTACGCCGGGCACTTTCAAAATTGTATACTTACAAATCCGTCCATTTAACTTGTTCATGTACTACTTTTTGTCAAATGTAACTGGGTGACTACCTACATATGTATGTACACTATTTTGCTTTATTACTCAAATTGTTAAGTATAAAAGTTGGTCTTATTGCTGAACGAGAAATGAAAGAAAGCTAATTTGTGTAACTTCACATTCAATTGGGAAATAACACAAATTTGCGGTATTGCCGTTTTTTTTACGTTTACAAGCGATTTGTTTTTCTATGATTGGAAATTTTAGGTTTTTATATTATCGGTTTAAAATATTGTTTTTGTTATTTTATGGCCTTATAACAATTTTTATTGAGCTCGAGGCCGTTTTTTAATGAAAATTTATTGTGAAAAACAAATAACTTAAGGACGAGCACACCTAAAAAGTTAAACATTCTAATAATAGAAATATTAACAAAAACCAACAAAACCAACAACCACATGATCAAGTGAATTGCAGCGGAATAGCTGCGCTTGATTGTAGTTGGCTTAACATGTGAAATAGTGGAAATAAGCAACAAGAATTAACAAGGCGAACTTAGCACAGTGCGTAGGCAACTGGCTGAGTCAGTGGGATCGTCGGTTCGAATCCTACTGAAAGAAGTCTGATGGGGAAATGTGGTGATTTCCGAAATAGCTATCACTTCTACCATTTTTTCAAATTATTGTTGCTTTTCCGCAATAAGTTTTCATTAAAAAACGGCCCAAGCTCAATAAAAGTTGTTGAATATAATTGTTATAAGGCCATAAAATAACAAAAACAAATAACTTAAGGACGAGCACACCTAAAAGTTAAACATTCTAATAATATAAATATTAACAAAAATCAACAAAACCAACAACCACATGAGCAAGTGAATTGCAGCGGAATAGCTGCGATTGATTGTAGTTGGCTTAACAAATGAAATAGTGGAAATAAGCAACAAGAATTAACAAGGCGAACTTAGCACAGTGCGTAGGCAACTGGCTGAGTCAGTGGGATCGTCGGTTCGAATCCTACTGAAAGAAGTCTGATGAGGAAATGTGGTGATTTCCGAAATAGCTATCACTTCTACCATTTTTTCAAATTATTGTTGCTTTTCCACAATAACTTTTCATAACGGCCTCAAGGTCAATAAAAATTGTTGAATATAATTGTTATAAGGCCATAAAATAACAAAAACAAATTTTATCTTTCTAATTTTTCTTTACTACTACCTTCGCTTTTAGGTGTATTTTTAACTATTATGTAGTCGTTTAGTTTTTCAGTATTTATATCGTAATTCTGAATAATTGCGTTTTTATCTGTTGTATTTATAATTCTAACAAAAGTTTGATGTGAATTTACTATGGCATTGGCTATAAAAATGTTAATGTCGGTTAATTTATAATGAGGGGTGAATAGTTCAGTGCTATTACTTTTTATATGAACTTGTCGAATTACTTCAGATCTTGCGGGCAGTGTTGCCAGGTCTTCGGCATGAGAAAACGTCCCTCTTGGTCCGGAAAAAGTACTTTCCTACCCAAAAACGTCTTTTTCAATTGAATGTACAAAAAATTGTTCTTATTAAACAAAGGTACATATCGAGCCTTAATCGCCAAAATAACGTAAGCGACATTTTTATCAAAGTTTTCTTTTTGATGCAGAAATATTCCTAGAGCATTTCTGCATCAAAAAGAAAATTTTGTCGCTTACGTTATTTTGGCGGTTAGGGCTCAATATATACGTTATATATATTAAAATGTCAATTGGTCAGAGCACATTTAAAATTCATTGTAAACTGGTTTGAGAGAGTTAATATAATAATCATTTTATACATACACTTGTGATCAGCTGATTAAGTCATCAACATTTTGATCGATTTTGGCTGTTTCTCTTTCGTTTATTTTATGTTTATTATTTGTCCATAAAAGCCAAGCTCATTAACAAACAAAATATAAGTCCACAAAAATTGTGCAAAAACAAACAAAATATAAGTCCACAAAAATTGTGCAAAAACAAACAAAATATAAGTCCACAAAAATTGTGCAAATTATAAACAATCTGCAAATTTTCAGCTAGCTTTTCAACTTTTTATTCAGAGTTTTTAGAATTTTTTTTGAGTATGCAGTTTGATAGCCTATTAAATTTAAGGGCAATAATGTGCAAGTTTAAAGGGGCTAAATAATCGCGATGATTTTTAGTTTTTTTTTTCTTTTAGACATTTGGTTAGGGGCTCGGTTGTCGAAAATTCCAAATTACGTTCTGCTAAGAGGAGCATAGCAATAGGTCCATTCAGTATCAAAAAATTTTTAAGAATTGTTGCTAGTACTTGCAAGTCTTTACTGGGAATGCATTCAATAACCCAAAATATTTGCAAGAGGGAGTGAATTCGAGAGCGTAACACCCCGAGAGAGCTGCAAATTCTTGCAAGTAAAAATTTTACTAGCAGCAATTTTCAGGAGGAAAAAGTAAGGTTATGTTTCAAATTCAAATGTAACAAACTGTTTAAGAGGATGATTTGATGAAACATAATTAGTGAAATAAAAATATGGATGAAAAATTTAAATCTATTGTATATTTTTTATTTTTATGACGAAGGGAACTATTCCCAATTAAAAAGAAAATTGCGCGCCAAAACGTCAGAAAGTGTCAAAATGGCTT
>NW_023471180.1:0-4580 GCF_013731165.1 Rhagoletis pomonella | reverse complement strand
ACTCAATTGTATACAAAGAAATCTTGACAAATATATATGACTATTGGCTTGAATTAATACTCAATCACTGTCTGTATCATTTTATTTCTTTTTGCAAATAATACGAAACCCCTGTGCGTCTGAGCGCTAAAGTCGAGGAAGCACATGCGTTTTGACATGGTCCTTCGAGCCGGATATTGCTTGGTATCTGAATTACTATAAAAGTATTTGATTTTTTCGTGAAACTGGTTTGAGTAAACAAAATTTAATCTATTCAGGGAACTAGTCATGAAATCATTATCATTGGTGTTTATAAAATTAGCTGCAACTTCCTTATCTAATGAATGTGTATTGCGCCAATGGTGCAAAATTTGTTCACTACATTTTACACCGTTTTCTAACAGTTCGGTATTACTTATACATCCAGTGTCTTTAATTAAAGCATTTAAATAACGAGAGTTTTGCAATTTCTTAACTATTTGCGAAAACGGGCTTCCAATTTATTTCTCATAGATGCCTAAGCAATTTTCTATTTCATTTAGAAAAGTCCTTCAGTTACACTTAAAATTATGTCATACAACTAAAAATAAGTCTATCAATTATAAAAAAAAAAACTTTTTTAAAAAGTAAATAACGGTGTATGCATACCCGCATTGTTTCAATTGATATATGCACAAATTGATGCACAATCGAAGTAAAGCATACATATTACCAAAATTGCATGTGAAAAATTAATTACTTTTACGCTAAAGCATCAAGACGTTAAAAAATCAGTCGTTACATGTTGTTGTAGCTTGAGCATGTGTGGATGGGTTGTAAGCGAGTCCTCTGCTACCACTATGGGTATTAGAATTCGCAGGTGACAATGGCAGACGATCAAGGTCATTAGTTTCCGTAGCGTTTGGACCGGTCGGTATAGGCTCAGTTGTAGTTCTGGTTTGTTGTGTGCGAACACTGAAAAATCGTAAAATTGTGGTTTCACTGTTGCGCCGACTAGATGTTGGTGTTTTTGGATGATGTGGGTTATGATGGCTAGACGTTGAAGGGGAATTATTTGCACGAGTATCTCGCAAGCCACTTGACATGCGTCGTCGTGGAGTCGATGTGACGCGCGGACTAGCCTCAGACTGTCGCAAATTATGTAGTCGTGACGACGATGAAGCTACTGGGGATACGGACACTGCACCATTGCAGTCTTCAATAATTTTGTCGGATAAGGACGCATTACGTGTCGACATTAATTTTTGTTTCCGTATTTTAGTTAACCAATCAACCTTTTCTTTGTACTTTCGTTTGGGTGACATAATACCCAGATGTGGAGCCTCACCGTCAAGTACGTAGTTCGGCAGATTTGATGTAGGTGAAAATATCATCGAAGACAAAGGTGGCTGTTGCGCAGTTGTGGTAGAAGCCGTCGTTGATGTGTTTGGTGGTGAAGAATAATTAATGTTATGGTTTTCAGTTACTGATCTTTCAGTAAGCGGTGTTGGTATGGCTGGGTGTGTGTGCTTCAATAAAACGTATGGTAGCGTGGATCCCACTGTATTTTCTTGGTTACTGTCATTGTTGTGTGCATGTGGTACTCGGCTTGTTATAGGACTCGGGGGAGAAGAAGTAAGCTCTTCAGGTATAACACTAAGCTGTAAAGCAATGCAGCGCATTTGTGGTGATGTCGACGAATTGGATATATTCGACGAAGGACTAAATAATCGACAACCTCTGGACTCCAAGGGCTTTTGTCGTTTCGCATCTTGGGTGTCACTATCGTCACCACCACCAACAGCGCCTAGCATCTCCAAAAAAGAGCGTTTCATAGTCACCTTTTCAACTGAGCTAGGTGTGCGTTCGTTCTGATCCATTAGTCGCTTTAGTGATCGGGGTGTATTCTCCAGATCACGCAAGTTATACTTATGTGTTGACCCATGTGTCTTTTTTTCCGAATTCACGCTCATACTTAGCATACCCTCGACATAACTCCAAATATTCACCTTCGTTTATATTCTCCGGGCCAATGCGCCAAATTTTGTGAACTGCGTCATCGTTACATGTTACAATGGGCTGATCGTGTGTGGAACCCCATGCAACACAAGTTACCTCCACTGTGTGGCCGTACAATGCCACCAATGGTTCATCTGGATAGTTAAGGTTCCATATATAAGCTTTCTCGTCACTACTTCCACTTAGCAAGTACTTTCCGTCTGGACTAAGGCAGGATTTTATATAGAAAGTACTATTTAAGAGGCCTTTGAATCGTGCTATAGGTTTCGAGGAATATGAGCATAGGTTATAGGCGTAGATTGTATTGTCCATGCAGTTAGCAAAGAGTCGTGAACCCGATTCATCGACTATAAGATTAATGAAGCCTTTAAATGTACTTGTGCCAGCATAAGGTAGGCTATATTTAGGATGAGGTTCTTGTTTATATGCAGTATAATTTCGCCGTAAGTCCCATACTTTTATAATGCCATCACCTGCACCACACATGAAATAAGAGTGTTGGTATCCTGAAAAGCCAATCCTGTAATGCTGCTTGACGTGGCATTGGCCGTCATCTTAGGTGTGCGTGTACGCTTTTTTTGTGACATTGGCGTCCCCGGTCCCCCGACATGTCCGCTATAAATGCAGTTATCTGCTCGTGGTGTTAAATCCACATTTAAGTTTGCACGGGTATCCCAAATTATAATCGCGCCATCTCGTCCACCTGTGGCAAATACAGATGGGTCAAGTCTTCGAAAGGCCGCAGTCTTTACGGAACGCGTATGCCCTTCAAAGGACCGTATGTTACGTATTTCGCCGCCTTCATCCACTTGCCATAAGCTAGCCGTGTGGTCACCAGAAGCAGATACGAATTTCATCTGCCCAGGCGCCCATTCCAAATCGAAAACGGCGTTGTAATGACACTGTGGTGCATTGAGTGCTCGCTCTTCGGGTTCTTCGTTTCTGCTTCTGGTGACCACACGGCTAGCTTATGGCAAGTGAATGAAGGCGACTCAGAGGAACCAGTCCCCAAACCATGGAGTGTGCAAGTGGAAGAAGCCGAGGCAGACGGCACTCTGTCACTATACGCGTCCGACTCGGGAACCGAGACTAGGCCTCCCGGTCCAGAGATTGAAGAAGGGGAAGTTATTGAGCGCGGAGCGGGGACTCGGCCTCTCCGCCCGCTTACTAACGGGGGACCGGAAACACGGTCTTTCCGGCCTCTGCTGCGGCATGAACGCAGAAGTACGGCTGGATCCGAAACACGGGTTCACCGAGCACGCCACCAAGGGCGACAAAGCCGCAGAGCGGGAACTCGGCCTTTCCGCCTGCGCCAATCCACAACATTTCAACACGAAGATAGACTGGTGACTAGGCCTCGCTAGCTATCACGACCGCACGCCTTTCGAAATACCATAATAACGCCATCACTCCAGCCCACTATATCCGTGGCGCCGACGGCTGTTGTAAAGGTGGAGGCGAGAGGGCGCCTACATCTGGTCCGCGCGCTTATTGACGCCTGCGCGCCGAACACTATCTTGTCCGCGGATCTGGCCCAAGAGCTAGGGCTTCAGGAAACCTATATCGGCGGGCAACGAGGGTGTTTCCTATGCATAAGGGGCAAGCATGGGCAGAACAAGCGGGAGGCGACCCATGCGCTTGTTATACCCCATTACAACCATGTCTCACCTAGAACTAATGTGGATCCCTCAGTTGCTACGCCGTATATCCACATTCGGCTTGCGGATCCAAGTTTTTTCGCATCAGCACCGATACGCCTTGCCCTTGGGTCGGACGTGTATGCGGACCTAATCTTGCCCGGAACTTTACCGACGTCGTTTGGCCCCCTCATTGCGCAAAGCACTATTTTCGGTTGGGTGCTGTCAGGGGCGTGCCGGCCGTAAATTTAACTCATATAAAAAACCAAAATAAAATGTGAATTATTTGAATTTTTTTGTAATGAAATAAAGTGCATTGAATTATAACCATGCTTGTATCCCATGATTTTCACTCTATGATTTACTAGGTGTTTTAGGGGAAAAAGGATGGAACCGCTCGTCGAAGATCTTGGTGATGGTGGCGCCGTTCTCAACAGCACAACATACATGAATTCACACACTTGTTTTGTAATTGTAAGAACATATGAAGCTGGTAGCTCGAGCGTTTCCCAAGCACAGATGTTGCGTCCCGCAAGGGGGGCGGCATGTTTAGGCCTTCAGCCTAAATATTTCAAAAAGTTCCACCCTAATGCCATTTTCTCTAACTCACTCAAATACGTATTTGTGTACGCATGCGTGTGTATATAACTATACATGCGCACGTATGTATACACATACGTATTAACGCGAAGACTTGGACCGTTAGCAAGTCCTTCTCGCCGGACAACGAACTTTCGTTAACTTTCCCCTTCTATATCGGTGTTTGTCCGGCGGTCCGCAACTAACGCGATTTAATTTAATCCTTCACTTCTCTTTTGAATCATCAAGGAAGAACACCGGAGCTACCAGCCTCATCGATATTTCCCGCATTAAGGTAATAAACTCAATTGTATACAAAGAAATCTTGACAAATATATATGACTATTGATTTGAATTAATACTAAATCACTGTCTGTATCATTTTAT
>NW_023471179.1:0-4581 GCF_013731165.1 Rhagoletis pomonella | reverse complement strand
AAAAATCGCAATCACATGTCTTTGAAAAACTCCCGGCGAGTTTGATAAACCGAAAGGTACCTTACGAAATTGGTATTGTCCATTATGGGTAACAAACGATATATATTTACTACTCGATTCTGCGACGGACACGTGAAAAACCCCATTTTTTAAGTCAATCGTACTAAACACTTTGCCATTTTGCAGTCGATCAAGTTGATCTTCGATCAGTGGATGTGGAAATCTATCTTTAACTATAACTTTGTTTATCTTTCTATAGTCAATGCACAGTCGCGGTGTGCCGTCACGTTTTTTAACTAACACTACTGGGCTACTAAACTCGGATTCCGAGTTTTCAGTCACACCATGCTTTAGCCATTGATCAACCTGATTATCAACAACGCACCTCTCTACGATTGGCAACCTACGCGGTCTCGAAAAAATAGGAGTCTCATCAGTCAACACAATATGCATTT
The DNA here is from genome assembly GCF_013731165.1 of Rhagoletis pomonella. NCBI lineage: Eukaryota > Metazoa > Arthropoda > Insecta > Diptera > Tephritidae > Rhagoletis > Rhagoletis pomonella. Next base: position 4,126 of record NW_023471179.1, on the reverse strand, counting down.
TTACCTCAGTTGTTTTACATTGATTTGGACGATACATTGTTATCATTTCACGCACTCTTTGCTTTGCTTCTGCGCTTGCAGTTTCGTCAATATTTAAATTTTCGTTTTCACACCTCATATCAATTTTCATTATAGGCGCTATTTCATTTTGCTCATCGCATATTTTGCTAATATGAATTCCATCACGATTAATTTTTATTTCGACTTGTGAGCAAAACTCTTCACCGATTATCAAATCAATGTCCATACATTTAGTCGGAACAATATGAAAATTTACGTTGTAAACTTCACCGTCAATTTCGACCGATTGCTCTAAATTACCAATTGGCCTTATTTTGTTGTCATTTGTATTTGAACCGAACCCGACAAGGTAAACATTCGCGAAATGTTTGGTTTATTTAGCTTTTTGTAAATATCCTCAGTCATAATGTTAAACTTGCTTCCCGTGTCAACCAAAGCAACGCACTTTTGATTACCAATATTAATTATTTTGTTCATTAAGCCAATTTTTGCATTAAGACGCCGTACATTTCTTTTTGAATTGTCATTTTTGTTTGTTGCACAATTTTTTGCTATGTGACCGAATTCATTGCACTTAAAACATTTCATGTCTTTGCTTTTGTTTTTGTAATCACCCGATTTGTGGCCTTTTTCACCGCAATTAAAACAAGTAATTTCTCTTTTGACACTTTCCTCGGTATTCTCACATTTTTGTCCACTCTCCTTTTTCACAACTTCCTTTGTACAAGAATTCGCCTCATACTTGTTCTTTTCGCGAAATATTTCGTAACATTTTAGCTTTTGTTTGAATTCCTTAAAGTTTGCTGCACCATACAAAATAGCTTTGTTTACGTTTAAAGCCTTAATTCCGTCTATAACATACTGAATTAACGCACTCTCTTCCACACTTCCTCGCGACGCAATGTCTTTCATGTGGAAAAAGTACTCTTGAACACTTTCTTCTTTACTCATCTTTCTATCTATCAGAAGCTTATGTAATTGTGCACTATTTGTATTTGTTTTGAACTCGTTTAGCAAACTTTCTTTTAATTTGCCCCAAGATGTTATTCCTCTCTCAGTAGAAATAAACAACTTTGCAAGTCCCTTCAAAGACTTTTTAGCGAAAACGAATCTTTGAAATTCGTCCCAATACATTAACGCCGAAGTTTCTTCGAATTCGTTTACCCAAATTTCAACAGGTAGTTATCTGTGCCGTCAAAATCCTTAACCGAATCTGCGATGTCGCGAAAATTAATTGCAAACCTATGCATCACACTATTTCCTGACGGCACTGTATTGGTTTGCTCGTTACTTTCATTTACACCGTTTTCTTCTCTATTTGCTCGTCTTGTTGAGTTTTCGTGCTCATGCACTCGTCGTCGATTTTCGTCGTTGGTTAAATTTGAAAAGTTGCTTACTGGGCTTGCGCCGTCGTCGTTTGCAAAAGACAAAAAAAAATCGTTGTTTTCTCTTCTTTGCCTTATCACTTTTGTTGCGTCTTCGTATCTGTTCATCACTTCTACTGGTTTGTCATCGTTGCCTTTTGCGTTTGCGCAAAGCAAACGTCCCTTTTGCAAATTTTCCACGATATGAAGTTTTAAGTTATCGGCTTTATAGTTTAACCCCAATATGCTACAAATTAAGGCAAGATCGCTTGCGCTCAAATTTGCCTCGATGTACTGCATTTTACTTTTATACGAGTCTGAGTTTGTCTCGAAATCAAAGCCGGCAAATTCGCGTAAACGTTTGCGATTACTCCTATCGCCTTCTGACTCAAACACTAATTTGTGTAATGCCGCCACACTCTGCTTGCTGCTGCGTCGCAAGCTTTCGCGAACCTTCTCGATTGAAGCCAGACATTTCAATCTAAATTTTACACTTTTCCACAAAATACGCGTTACACTTCGTCCTTATCTCGGACGAGGCCCCAAAATGTAGGTTTATTGTTTGTTTAATTAGTTTTAAGTTGACAGAAACGTACAGGTTTCGTTTTATTTACGATTAAAATTAGTTTTGAGTTCACAGACATGAATTTAAATATTTAGGTAAATAATTAATTAAATGAATTGAGCATTTAGGGAAAGAATTAATGCAAACTATTTGATTTCACAAAACACAACCGTCTCGGCTACCGGCTCGTACTCGACTCGCTGCTAGACTGCCATGATGCTGCGACGCCATTGTTTCGTTAAAAAAGAAATAGGGTTGCCAGGCTTTAACCCCACAATTCGGGCATCCTACAAAGCATTCGACCCGAATGCAGTGTCATCGTCTTCTGTGGCTGGCCAGGCTTTCATATACTCGGCATACGTGCTTGTTTGTTTTGGCCCTTCGCTGTTACCAATTTTAACAACGTCGTAGGTGTCGTGATGTTTTACTTTAACGACCTTGTAAGGACCCAAATATCTAGGTTTTAGCTTTAAACCACCTCCAAACTGCGTTCTTTTAATCGCAACGATGTCACCTTCTTTGTAGCGTACCGGAGGCTTTCGTCGAAGATCATAGGTATTTTTGTTTTCACGTTGAATTTTTAGTATTTGCTCTTTTGCTTGTCGCCTCATTTGACAACGGTCTTCGCTGAAGCTTGCTATGATTTCCTTTTCAATAAGGCTTTTGATTTGTAGGTCTTCCTTCGTTCGCATTGTTGTACCAATAAGAAGTTCGAATTGAGTAGTATTTACGCTTCTACGCTGAGCTTCGCCAAAACTTTCGCAATGGTTGAATTAAGGCGTTCGATTTGCCCGTTTGCCCTCGGCAGACCAGTTGTAATTTTGAGATGTTTTATGTTTTCTTCTTCGCAATATTTAATAAATTCTTCCGAAGTAAAGGCAGATCCCCGATCAGAAACGATTTGGTAAAGGTTGCCGAAAATCATGCTTTGTGCTCGTAGTTTCGAAACAGCGTCGTTGGCTGATGTACTTTTCGTCGGATATATCCAGCAGAACTTCGTGAACGCATCTATAACAGCAAAGATATGCCTGTACTGCTTGGATGTCGTTTCCGGAGGACCAAGGAAATCGATGTGGTAGGTGTGTAATGGGATCTCTTCTTTACTCAGTGAATGCAGTTCACCCTCCTGTTTTCCTTGTTTACGGTTTACAACAATGCATGGAATACAGTTAGCAATGTGCTTTTGTATTTTCCCGTCGATCTTTGGTATGAAAAAATCTTTACACACCAGCTCCTTCGTCTTCTTTACTCCAAAATGTCCCCTTTAATGTGCATGTCTTATTATTTCACGTTGCATATTTTTAGGTACAACGACAAGTTCTTGGTCATCCTTCAGCTTTTATAATACGCCACCTTTCATAAAGTTTTCGTCGTGTGTATGCTTGTTTTGCAAAATTTTAATAATTGCTTTCAAATCTTCGTCTTCCTGTTGCGCCCTCTGAATTTTAGGAATGATGTTGTCTTCGCCAATGACCATAACCGCGATTCGACTCAAGGCGTCGACATGCTTCATTTGAGAGCCCGCTCGATGCTCTATTTGGAAGTCGTATTCTTCTAAAAACAATATCCACCGCGCGACTCTAGTACACAGATCCTTTTTCTCTAAAGTCTTTGTGAAGGCATTGCAATCTGTTACTAGCTTGAAGTGAATACCTAATAGATATACCCTAAACCTCTTCAATGCTTCTATGGCAGCTAGTATTTCTAGCTCGTAGCTGGTGTATTTCCTCTCAGCGTCTGTCGTTTTACGGCTCATATAATAAACCGGATGCAATTGTCCGTCTTCGGCTGATTTTTGAAGTAACACGGCACCGTGTCCGTCGATAGATGCATCTGTATGCACTTCGGTTTCACAATTTTGCCTAAAGATACTTAGTGCTGGGTTTTCGCTTAAAATAGTCTTTAGTTTATTGATAGCACTAATTTGTTCGCTTCCAATTTCGAACTTAGAATTTTGCTTTTTTAAATCGGATAAAGGCTTTGCAATTAACGAAAAATTCGGTATGAATTTTCGGAAATAACTCGCTAACCCGACGAAACTTTCTAACTGTTTTAGAGTTTGTGGTATTTTAAACTTACGTAATGCTTCCACCTTCACTGATGACGGTGATATTTGTCCATTTTCCACAATATGCCCGAGAAACTCTACTCTTTTCATTAAAAACTGGCATTTTTT
>NW_023471178.1:0-4581 GCF_013731165.1 Rhagoletis pomonella | reverse complement strand
CGGTTCCTGCAGGCGATCAGTAGTCGTCTTTTTACATTTTTCATTATTTATTTATTATTTATTTATTTATTTAATCAAATGGAATAAATCCTTACTGACTATAAAACAAGAGAGCTTATATACTACCTAAAATAATTAAGTAGGACAAAACGAACTGTTCCAAATGAGAGAGACGGGTCATATTCAGAGAGCTCATTTAGCTCAGAAAGGGTTCTGAACAAAGGCGAGAATTTTACATAGTTAGATTTAGGAAATCCCAGGTAGAATAAAGAAACACGACGCAAATTATGAGACGGGACGTTTAATGCTAACTTATCCAAAAGATTAGGACAATCGACTGTGCCCTCCAATATTTTGGCCACAAAAGAGGCTGCTAGGAAAGAACGCCTAGTATTTAACGAACTTAAGTTAATAAGTTGACAACGGGAAGTATACGGAGGTATAGGCTCAGAAAATTTTAGAGAACGCAAGGCAAATTTAATAAAAACTTTTTGAATCTTCTCAATCCGGTTTATATAGACAGCCTGATAGGGACGCCAAATGAAAGACGCATACTCAAGCCTAGATCTCACTAACGTGACATAAAGAAGCTTCAGAGTATAGGGATCCTTAAACAACTGACCATTACGACGTACGAATGCTAGCATTGCATAAGCTTTGGAAACTACGTAGTTAATATGGGTTGCGAAGGTTAATTTTGAGTCGAAGTAAATCCCTAAGTCTTTAACCTCTGCGACATAACTAAGTTCATGGCCCCCAATATTGTAATTAGTTTGAACGGTAAGAAGCTTTCTGGTGAAAGTGGAGTAGGAACATTTACTAACATTTAAAGATAAGGAATTAAGAGAGCACCAAGAATGCAGGTTATTAAGCTCAGCTTGCAGCAAAAGAGAGTCTTGTGAGGTTCTGATTACTGAGTAAACCTTTAGATCGTCAGCATATAATAAATACTTAGAAGACTGGAAGCATGATCCAATATCATTTATGAATAAGACAAATAAAAGAGGGCCCAAGATACTGCCTTGGGGAACACCCGACGTAGCTACAAAGGGAGTGGAGAGTATGTTATCAAAAGCAACTGTACAACACCTATCGGACAGATAGGAATTAATCCATTCCAGAAAAGTTGAGTGAAAACCCAATCGCGATAACTTGTTAATTAAGACTTTATGCGAAACTCTATCGAACGCCTTCGAAAAGTCTGTGTACACAGCGTCCACTTGTAGACCTGACTGCATCGCAGCGACACAGTCCTCCATGAATGTAGCAAGGTTGGAGACAGTTGACCTCCCACTAACAAACCCGTACTGGTAAGGGCAAATTAAACTTTTCACTGCGAAGTTGAGCTTCTGTTTGACAACTGATTCCAAAACTTTTGGGACAGTGCCCAGTTTGGAAATAGGCCTATAATTCGAAACGTCGTTTTTGTTCCCACTTTTGTAGATTGGTGTAATGAAAGCTTTTTTCCAGTCGTCAATAAAGTAGCCAGACGAAAGAGATTTATTGAACAATATTGTTAATGGCTGAACAAGCGATGGGCACCGTTTGAGCATAGCACCTGAGAGGCCATCAGAATCCAATTTAAAAGAGTGCTTTATGGAGCAGATGGCTACTTCTACATCACTTTCGGAAATATGCAGTGCGCCTAAGTTAAGGGCAGAATCTGAAAGAGGGTACCGTTCAGAAGCAACATTAGAATCCGAGACATAATTGGAGGAGAAAAATTCTGCGAATAGATTGGCTACGTCAGCAGGTGTGTTGGCCTCCTTGTCATTCAAAAAGACTGAGGACGGCACACTCGACTTAGCGTTCTTAGATTTTACAAACCTCCAAAATGCTTTAGGGTTGTTTTTAATGTCTGCTTCACTTTTACTAATGAACTTATTATAGAGAATCTTGTCCAAGGCATTAAAGCTCCTAAGGCAGTACTGATAACTGACGAACACAGATTGGGACCTAGTTGCCCTAAATCTTTTAAAAAGCCTATTTTTACGATTTTTGAGTCGTTTTAGATCCTTATTGTACCATGGTAACTTATACAACTTCCTCGTAATTAAAGGCACTATTTCTACACACGCCTCATATATACTACTTTTAAAAACATTGTATGCAGCGTTAGCATCCAAATTGCTGAGTATGTGTTTCCAATCATAATCATGAAAACGGCTATTTAAGAGATCAAAATTGCACGAACTAAAGTTAAAAGTTGGTCGGCATCTCTCAGGAGGAACAGTAGCGAAAACATAAAATTTAATATGAACCTCCATAGGAATATGATGATTATTTACGCGGGTTATTGGGGAAGGGCATTCAAACACCCAATAACTTACATTATTGCTAATGAAAATAAGATCTAAAATACGCTTATAATTATTTATAATTCCATTAATTTGTTGAAGACCAATACTTAGGAAACTATCAGTTACGTATAACTCACTGTCTGTAGTCGCATTAACCGCGGTAAAAGACGAGGAGTTATTAAAGCTATTCCAAGATACATTACACAAATTAAAGTCACCTAGTACACAGAGGTGGTGTTCGCCAATCCTTGAACTGAGATTCAAAACATTATCAACGTGCGCTCTATATATGTCGAAGCAACTGCTCGGTGGAATATAAGAGACACATACAAAGAGAAGTTCAGAGGAACTCCGAACATTCACGCACAACTGCTCGAGGATAGAATCATTATTTTGAAGATGAACCATCGACGAGCACAATCTACGCTGAACTGCTATAAGCACTCCACCGCCTCTGGACAGGCCCGACCTGATTTCGTCACGGTCCTTGCGATAAACGTTATATAGATCGGGATCGAAGAATTCAGAGTCAAAGAAATTAGGTGTTAACCAGCTTTCGACGATTACAAATATGTCAAAATCCAAATGTGAGCTCAATCTGCGGACTACATCAGCTTTAGTTCTCATTCCAGAAACATTTTGAAAATAAATTTTGATTTTACTATGTGCAACCACACTGGTAGTGCTGTCGACTGGCTTTGTAGTGTCTGCTGATTCTGATAATAAACAACTATGCCAGCGCGCATGAGCTACTTCAGTTGCATTTGTTGCGGCAATTTTTGAAAAAAACGGAACGGCCGAACAGAAACATTTGCTGGCCACAACTCAGGCCTCAACAGATTATCGAAGTTGTGGGCGCAGACCCCAAGCTTAAAATTCACGTGTGTTAGTGATTCGAGATTCGACTCTTTTTTAACGAGCTTGTAGCAAGAAATGCGCCTCTTATCAATGCCAGTGTGATTCCCCACATACTCAATAATGTTATCACAAGAAACTGTTGGCAAAAAAGATGACAAATGCAACCACTTAAATGGAGTTGCAACACCTAGGTCACTGCAGTCATTGGATCCAACCACACGCACCGGCTTACGACTTTGCCTCCTTCTTTTGTTCTCCACTGTCCGCCAAGGGGTAGGAGAAGGAGAGGCAGACACACCCGCGTCAGTAGCATTAACAGCATCAGCAGCTTCAAGTTCAGCATTAACAACGTCAGTTTGAACACAATTCACAGGCAGCGACTCGTCGACGTCAATAACGGCAGAAGACTGCGCAGCAGCATCACTTTCAACTGCTGCGCCGATTGTTGGCTTCGAGTTGGTGACAAACCCTTTGTTAGCAGTAAGTGAGGATCGCGTCGAAACAACTGTAGACACAGCACTCACATCATTAGTACGAAACAACATATGCGAGGGAGAGACCGCACTAGAAGACTCAGGAGCAACAGTTGGAAAACTATTGCTATTGATCACAATGCCTGCCGAGGTGTTGGCCGAGCAAGCAATAGCACTTTTGATAGAATTAACTTCATCTACTAACACTTGCAAGCACTTCACAATGTTGTTGTCCTTTGATTGCGTGTCTATTCGCTTGTGTAGGGGTGAGACAGCAGCAGGAGCAGGTGTAACAGAAGCGACAGTAGACAAGCTTTTGCCATTGTTTACATTGCCCGCCAAAACATCTGACGAACAAGCGAAAGCACTTTTGAGAGAGTTAACCTCATCCACTAACATTTGTGGGCACGACGCATTGTTGTTGTCCATGATGTTTATTGCTTGCAATTCAGATTTTATCTCGGATTTAAAATTATCAAATTGCGCAAATAACTCCTTGAATTTAGCATCAAAAGCACTCCTTATGGCCTCAACACAATGTCTTTGAGAGGCCAGAAGCGAATCATATGTTTCACTGAATCTCCTTGGTAAAACCACACAGTCAGGACACAAATAACCAATATTTCGATTTTTTTTGAAGAGATTGACATCGTATTCAGAGACAATACCCTCGCAGCAAGTGCGATGAAATCTTTTTCTGCAAAATCCACTGCATGGCACCTTCTGAGCGTCAGTCCTAGCGAATGCTTTATTGCATTTGCCACAAAAATCGTCCATATTGACAAATTAAACGAAAAATAACAGAGCGAGCAAAAACACATCCGCTCATCAGCACGCACAACTTAAGTATCATATATTCATTCATACAGTGTTTTTATTTTTCCAAATACCTCCCTAACGTAGCACCCTAATTTCAGTAAATTAAAGCTGGCCATAAATTATAAAATTTT
>NW_023471177.1:0-4581 GCF_013731165.1 Rhagoletis pomonella | reverse complement strand
GGGAGGCTGCTGTAGCCCAACCCACCCGTGGTGCCGCAGCGGAACGTTACTAGGCTTTATAGGAGCATTATAGGATGCATTCAAATGAATATGAGCAAAACTAAAATTGGTCGCAAAAATCTGTCGGTTGGACAGTCTAAAAGAAAGTGTGGCTATGATTCCACCTCTTCTTCCTCTTGACAGCTCATACACCATACCAATCGCACAATGGCCTGTCAGAACCCTCATCACTAGCCTTTGAGAGGTAACGTGTTTTTCGGCACGTAAGATAAAGATGCGTCACTCGTGACTTGCGCTGCAAAAAGTATTTTAAAATGCACTATAAAAACGTTTGCTGCAGCAGAGAATCGTCTTTTTCCCCTTTTTTTATGTCAGAAATAAGCATCGGTTTCTTTTGTCCATTTTATTAGGTATGCAATTTCGTTATCGCTAGCACGAAGTATGCGCGTCAGTCTAGCGCTCGTCGAGCTAACACTAGGGCCAACCATTCAAGAGTGTACCGCAGGAGGACAGAGGCGTCCCTAGGCGCTCCTTATCTGGGGATAATGGTTTAAGGGTGCCTTTCCAATGCCAGGTCATCAGATACGCAGTTTCCCGCGATGTCACTGTGACCCGGCACCTAAACTAGTCTTCTTCGAGTAGCCCCAAAGCAGAGATGGAGCTTTTGGGAGCCCTACAGAACTCAAGAGTAGCACCACCTGGTTTCCCTGAGCCTAATAGCAGTTCGTGATGCGACAATTCTGTCTGCAATAATCACAGGCGCCGTGTTCAACATGACGTTAAGTGCCAGTGTAGGTGTGGTTCCTAATGCTCCACTAATTCGGATTAGGGCGATCCGAAGTAAACGCTCAAGTTGCTTACAGGTGTAGGATTCTCTACTGGGTTCCACCAGACAAGAGCTCCTTCAAACAAGATAGCCTTGAATCTGGTTTCATAAAACTAATTAATTACTTTGGGTGAGAGACCTTACCTTGTACCGGTAGCTGCCCTACAGCAATACAATGTGTGCGAGCATGCACGCCGATCACCCGGCAGCCCACTGTTTCCAGTTCTCCTAGAAGGTCGTTTACAACCGCAATCCAGAGCAGGGGAGAGAGAACACCACCTTGCGGTGTGCCCCTATTGACTCTGCGCTGAGCTCAGGCGCTCCACACTCCACCGCGACTGTTCTGTCACGAAGTAAGCTGCATATAAGCCTTATTAGGTTGGTCTCAACCCCCACATTATGAATGGACTTGCCTCTGCAGTGAAATTGTAGAAGGCCTCCTCGATATCGAGGAAGGCCCCTACTGCATAATCTTTATGCCTTAAAGCTTCCTCTTACTACTTTACCGATGTGTACAGGGCGGTATCCGCCGACCTTTCCGTGGAATAACCATATTGACCTCTTGAAAGACAGTCACGAGGAATCACATTTCTTATGTACAGGTCTATCAGTGTTTCTAGCGTTTTTACCAAAGACGAATGCAGACTGATAGAACCAAAATTTCTAGGGGAATCATGAGAGCCTTTTCCGACCTTGGGGATGAACACAACACTGACTACCCTCCAAAGCCTGCGGTTGTACAGGGTCCTCACATAGTTCGCATAAATAGGAGCCAATCAATTGCACGACACCTCCAGAGGTACTGCGAAGTGCGAAGTTTAAGAGCTAAAAAATAAGTACTGTACTTCCGAAAAAAGTACGGTTGGTTACATTAGGTATGAAAACTTCAATTTGTTTGGGAGATACCACGCTCCCTTAACACATCGAAATTATTATCAGCGTACAACCATCGTTGGAAAGTCTGCAGTAGGTGTCCAAACTTAAAAAAAAAAACGGTAAAGACGTTCGCGAGATCACCTCTTGTAAAAAGAAGGGACTTCCCTTTAAATAATTAGTATAGATAATAAGTATAACAAATAAATGGTCGCCGAGAATAACGTTGTAAGCGACAACTTTATACTTTTACAGAAATAAAAAGAAAATGTGTTTAATGGCGCACATACATAAGCTCATTTGATTTGGTTTTCTACTTTTTCGGTACAGGAGTATTCACGGAGGATGGTTCCGTGCGCAGAAGTGGAAAACTTCTGACTGCCATTCACCTGGGAGTGGCCAGAACCGATTCTTGTGCGTACGGTTCAAATCGCAGCTCACAACGTCCGGATATTTATATCCACGTATCCTCTGAGTAGCAACCAAACACCCTTTTGGAAGCGAGCTAAAGTGAGAAGGCGTAAAACTTCGCGTGCGCTGGGTTTGGATCCCGCCACGTTAAAATTCCGCCCAATGAAAAAATCTAAAAAGCCTCGGATGAGACCCCCTTTTTCTGATGACGACCACGGCAACCGTATAAAGGACTATGATTTAAGGGTATGCACCTGGAATATCCGGACCTTTAATGGGGAAGGTGCCTCTGCCCGGCTGGTTGATGTCCTCGTAAGGACAAAAGCTGACATCACCGCCACCCAAGAAATGCGTCTTGCGACGTCTACTACAGCTGCCATGTAAAGGAGCGCAAATTCGGAGTTGGATTTGTGGTGGAAGAGAGACTCCGTCGCCGAGTACTGTCGTTCACCCCGGTGGACGAGCGTCTAGCCACAATCCGCATCAAAGCGAGATTCTTCAACATCTCGCTCATCTGCGCCCATGCCCCGACGGAAGAGAAGGATGACGCGTCCAAGGATCTCTTCTATGAGCGCTTGGAACGTACATATGAGCGCTGCCCCCGACACGATGTCAAAATCGTGCTTGGCGATCTTACTGCCAAGGTGGGCAAGGAAGGGATCTTTGGCGCCATTGTCGGAAAATTCAGCCTCCACGACGAAACGTCCGATAACGGACTGAGGCTGATCGACTTGGCCGGGGCCCCAAACATGGTAATATGTAGTACCAGGTTCCAACATAAGAACATCCACCAAGCTACATGGCTGTCTCCAGATCGAAAAACGAGAAACCAAATCGATCACGTTGTAATAGACGGAAGGCATTCTTGAAGCGTTTTAGACGTACGTACACACCGAGGGCCAAACATCGACTCGGACCACTATCTTGTTGTAGCCAAGATACGCACCCGCCTCTGTGCAGCAAAAAATGTGCGGCCAACAATGCAAGGACTGCTTGACGTCGAAAAGCTGCAATCACAACAGACGGCCAATTTATTCGCCACTCGACTCACACACCTGCTCTCTGAGAGCACTCTTCAACAATCCGACATACGCGAGAAGTGGAACCACATTTCCACATCATTAAGTACCGCCGTCGAAGAAGTAGTTGGATTTCAGCGAGCCCAAAAGAACCACTGGTACGATGAGGAATGTCAAGAAGCCGCAGAGAAAAAAGATGCCGCCTACAGGGCCACGCTGCGATCGGGCGCAACGCGAGCCACGTGGGACCGTTATAGGGAACTGAAGAAGGAAGCGAGACGTGTTTGCCGCAATAAGAAGAGAGAGGCCGAAATACGTGAGTGCGAAGAGCTTGAGATGCTGGCCGACAGGAAGAACGCCCGAAAATTCTACCAGGGGGTTAGGCGACTTACGGAAGGCTTCGAGACCGGGGCGAACTCCTGTAAGGACAACAATGGCGACCTAGTGACCGATGTTCAGAATATACTTAAATTGCGCAGGGAACACTTTGAAAACCTACTGAATGGCAGCAGCGCTGAAAGTAGCGAAGAAGACGAACCCGAGTCCCCAGTCGATTATGATGGAGTAGCTTCCCAGACTATGGCGAGGTACGAATAGCGATTACGCGGCTGAAAAACAACAAAGCTGCTGGAGCTGACGGCCTGCCAGCCGAGCTATTCAAGTACGGCGGCGAGGAGCTGATGAGGTGCATGCATCAGCTCGTATGCAGAATATGGTCAGATGAACGCATGCCCGACGACTGGAATTTAAGTGTGCTCTGCCCAATCCACAAGAAAGGCGACCCCGCCATATGCGCCAACTACCGTGGAACCAGCTTTCTAAGCATAGGTTATAAGGTTTTATCGAGTGTATTGTGCGAAAGACTGAAGCCCACCGTAAACGAGCTGATTGGACCTTATCAGTGTGGCTTTAATAATAATAATAATAGATTGGCGCTTACACATATGTTAGTGTTTGGCCAAACTTCTCCTCATCATCAGTGTGGCTTTAGGCCTGGAAAATCCACCATAGATCAGGTATTCACAATACGCCAAATATTGGAAAAGACCCGCGAGTGTAGGATCGACACACACCATCTATTTGTCGATTTCAAAGCCGCTTTCGACAGCATGAAGAGAAGTTGCCTTTATGCCGCGATGTCTGAATTTGGTATCCTCGCGAAACTAATACGGCTGTGTAAACTGACGTTGGGCAATACCACCAGCTCCGTCAGAATAGAGAAGGACCTCTCCGAGCCGTTTGATACCAAACGAGGTTTCAGACAAGGGGACTCCCTTTCGTGTGATTTCTTTAATCTGATGTTGGAGAAGATAATAAGAGCCGCAGAACTGAACCATTCAGGCACAATACTTTACAAGAGCGTACAACTGCTGGCGTATGCCGACGACATCGATATTATCTTTAGAAACAAGGGCTACGTCTGTTCTGCCTTCTCGGGATTGGATAGAGAAG
>NW_023471176.1:0-4581 GCF_013731165.1 Rhagoletis pomonella | reverse complement strand
TTTTCATTTGACTCCAAAACTATTTGGGCATTTGGGAATTTCCTGTTGCTAAAAAATTTCCTGTTGCTAAAAAATTGATGTACAAATAAAAGCGTTGTAAAAATATACTTACTTATGTAATATACATACAATTATGTTCCCAAATTTAAGTTATTTTAGGTAATATTTTTATTTTATTTTTTAATATAAGTTCTTAAACTATGTACATACAGATAAATTCAGATTTTAAAAATCTAAAAGAAAATAAGAAATATAACAAAAATAAATCCTGAAATGAAACAAATTAAAATTGTTTTTCTACAACTTTAGGTTGGACACGAATTACGAATATGCCTTCTCATATGAAGACAAATTCTCACACGATCATTTAAGATCATTTTTATTTTTCACCAGTTTTTAATACCACGATTCAATCCACTCGGTTGAAATCGTACGGTAATAGTTTAAAAACTTGGCTCGTGTGTGCAAGTGAAAATTAACCACCTACATACATATGTAACTACTAACTCAATCAACATATATATGTATGTAGGTATATTATTCTACTTAAAAGGCATGCACTACTCTACTACTACTACGGTTAATTACTACAAAATTTAAAATGTTAGAAAAAAAAGAAAATATACGAAAAAACCCAAGGGAATATCTGAAAATAGAAGAAAAAAATAAAAATTAGATTTCATATTCAATGTTATAAGAAAATATCTGAAAACAGAAGAAAAAAATCTGAAAATAGAAGAAAAAATCTGGAAGTAGAAGAAAAAAAGCTGCTGCCGTCGCATGTTGCCTCCAATTTCATGGGCTCTTAGCTTGCAATTGAAAATGCCATTTCGTTCAATCATTTTCTTTTTTTTACATTTAATCTTTTCAATTTATTCTGTTTACGACGCTCCATGTTTGCTTGGGATTCATCTCCAGCCAACCATTTCGCGTTTTTAAACAGTAATACGGTTACCATGGAATTCAGAAGTTGCTTTCGGTGCTCAAAACAATCTCCGGCTTCTGAAAACCATTCCGAAAATTCTTCATTTGTTTTTTTAATAAGCGCGTTAACAATTTGTTCATGAATTCCAACTGAATGAGCATATTTCTGAAATAAATGCTTATACCATGCCATCTGCATGCGCAATATTTCAAATACCCACTCAGTTGGATTAATTAGTCTCACATCAGGACATTCTTTATAATTTTTAGCTCGGATCAAGGCTTCGGAATAGTCTTTCAGTTCGCCTGGAGTTTTCACCATCGCGTCAATACAAGCTTTACATTGCGACTTTGACAATAATTTTTGGTAAATGGTATAACCTGCGTAGTACCTTTGCACCTGGATTTCTGCTGATGCCCCTTCCGCGAGAGCAAAGTGCTCTTCAGGAATGTCAATATCCCAAGAAAATTGCTCTTCTGGAATATCGACATCCATCGCAAGTTGCTCTGAAGGTCCTAAATTGTCTTTCAAGGAATCTTCATCAGCAATATTCCAATCCAGGTTCAAATCTTCATCATCTTCGCAGTTTGTACCTTTTTTATCAAATTTCCGTCTCAAAATTTTCATAGAAATTAAGCGAGCAACAATGTACTGAATTTCATGGCCCGATGGATGCGTATTAATGCCCTGAGTTGCGCGGATTCTATAAAAAAAGTTCTCAAGGGCATCTTGATTCAATTTTCCCAACAATATAAAATTTAAATCTTTGCAATTTTCAAAGACATCTTGACTTAAATTAATCATAGAATTAATGGTTAAAATGAAACCAGCAAAACACGAGGAATGTATATTATTGGGAAGTTGAATCGACGAAATGAATTTAATGTGGTCCTTAAGCCTGTTAAGCTTGTCTACAGAATCGCGCCAAATTGGACCCTTCAATGGGTTTTTATTATTTAATCTCTTACAATCGAGCTCATCGAACAAATCATTCATGCGCTTTACAAACAACTGAGTCGGCTTGGCACATTTGAGGGTGTATTCATCAGACCCTAGCAACCCTTGTTTCTGCGCCATATCAATGCCTGCAGCTACCGAATTACTCAGTAGCTGCGTCGCTCGGGATACGCTCATTTTTTCAAAATTATTGGGGTAAATATGCGAAGCTGTAAGCTTAGGACATACCTTGAAGTTTACATTCGCTTTATCTACCGAATATAATTGACGAATGACTTTACCGCTCGCGATGCCATCGACAGTTTTCAAATCGTGCTTTAATAAGTTATTCCGAACCGATTTAATTAAGTGGCAATAGTCGTAAAGACAGTGAATTTTATTTGAATTGAAAATAAAGAACGGATTTTCCGCGGAGACATTTAAAAGTTTAAAAAGACGAACGTTGGTTGGGCTTTGATCGCAGACGATGGCTTTGACGCTTAAGCCGAGGCCTTCAACCGTTTTAATATTTTCCGTTAAGGATTCTAAAAGATTTGAAGACAACATACCGCCTTTAACCATATAATAGGAAAGGACATATTTCCAATCCGCCGCGATGGCTTTCACCATGAAAAAACAACATTTGTCGGCGACATTGAGGTCGCGATTACCGTCGCCAATATCCACGAAACCGTCAATAATATCTCTACTTTTATTATAAACGAGATCTTTTTTAATGGAAATTTCGTCGAATAAAATTTCGCAAAACCGCTCGGTGGGAGACATTTCAGAAACGACATATTTTAAATTTTCTATTACTTTAAAATCTATACCCGGCGATACATATTTAATAGGGCGCCATCGCAAAAGCGATTTTTTGTGAGGAAGTGAAAACTTCAAGTCATCGCGCATAAAATTATAGGCTTTAGTCGACATGTAATTAATATTTTGGGCTAAAGTTTTTTCCGTGTCCGTGTAGGAACTAACCGACCGTACTATCATTCTAGCAAAATTTAAAGCGTCATCGCTACAATCGGGCGAAGCTACTATCGCGTGTGTTTGCAAACGAGCAATTTGTTGCTTTAACGCGTCGTTTTCGTTTTGCAACTCTTCAATACGTATGTCCTGCGCTCTCGCGTTACCCTGATAAGTACGCGCAGCCCGAGCGAAAGGCTCATGGTCGCAAAAACCAGGTTCATTGCTAAGGCCCTCCTCAGTGCCGCTAACATCAAAACGCTGTCTTTTGACTTCTAAATCAGAGAATTGTTCGAATTGCTCGAGTGTCAAGTCGCATTCCGACTTTTTCGGCATGTAAACATGCTTAACAGGCTGAAGGATTAATTCGGAGGAGCAGCTATTTGGCTCACTCGGAATTTGAGGTGGCAAATTGAATAGGGGAAAAGCCCCCCCTTAAAAGTCGCGTTTTAGTTAAATATCTTTTATGAAAATGACGTTCGCAAATACAAATTTTTGTATTTGGCGGAAATGACACTTTCAAATTGCAAACTAAGGCCCAATTATTGAAGGCAACTTCCGTCCTCGGGAAGCCAAATAGGGTCTGGTCGTCATGGGGGAAGCAGCCCTCAACGCAGCAACTGCGGTACCCCTTTGCCTCCTCAATCGAATGCTGCAGAACGACATCTTCATCTTCATCTGGTCCTAATTATATATGGTACATATTACGAAACACACATCACTGAATGTACCATATTTGCTTATAAAAAAAAATTCTAGTCAAAAAATGGCCTTATTCATAAAAAATAAAGTAGCTTTAAAAAAGGTTTATAAACTGAAAAATTTATGAAAACGTCATTTTATAAAGCTTTTTACACCTACTTTATTTTTTATGAATAAGGCCAAAAATTTCTAAAATCAGTTCGCATCCCTATTATAATAAATATACGAGCATTTCTTCAGATAACTTTTAAATATTCACGGTATCCAAAAATGTTGGTTACTTAAGCTGAATGTACATTTGCACCTATACATACATATCGTCGTTTAAGGTACAAAACCGCGTTTCGTCGTTTTTGGCTCAATCACACACAATCACATATGCGGGTTGCATTTTGTTGATACGTGGTTTTGTACTTTAAACGACGATATACATATGTACATGCATATACATATCTGTACAAACATATGGACACACTAAAGCAGATTTTTTGACGAAAAACCCATTAAAAATTATGGCAAAAACTACAACTAACGTTAAGTACCGACTTAATTTTAACCCACTCCCTCAATATACATAAAACATCAGTATTAATCAATAAACATACAATATACATATGCATAATAATTATACATAATGGGCCGTATGAATAAAAACTAAGCATTTGCTTTTTCTTAAAATTTCATACCTTTTACTTCAATTTTGTTTGAATAAATTGAGTAAATGATCTGAAATTTTAAGAAAAAACAATTGCTTATTTTTATTCATACGGCCCAATGGCCCGTAGTCATAGTCAAAATAAAGTCGACTTTAAAGTTAGTTGCAGCTTTTTGACATAATTTTCAATGGGATATCTGTCAAAAAAGCTGCAACTAACTTTAAAGTCGACTTTATTTTGACTATGACTACGGGCCAATCACTTTCACTAGGCACAAGGACCTGCCCCACCAGTCACACATTTACACATTCACACACGTTTAAAATTTTTGAACACACAAAAAGAAGCAAATGACATACATATGTACACACACAAACAAGCAAAATA
>NW_023471175.1:0-4581 GCF_013731165.1 Rhagoletis pomonella | reverse complement strand
GGGCTTATCCTCTAAACAAAGGGACATTATGAAAAATATTGTAAATATATATCCCAATCTTTTCTCCGAACCAGATGAAAAGCTAACATACACCACAAAGGTCTTGGGACAAATTAGATCATTAAATGACTCGCCTGTATATTCAAAATTCTACCCCTATCCAGCGTCTTTAAAGAACGAAGTAGAATTACAGGTACAAAAATTACTAAAGGATGGTATTATAAGACCATCCAGATCTCCATACAATTCACCAGTATGGGTTGTACCTAAAAAACCAGATTCAGAGGGTAACAAGCAGTATCGTCTGGTAATAGACTATAGGAAATTGAATTCGGTTACAATGGCCGATAGGTACCCCATACCCGAGATATCAGAGGTCATTTCCAATCTTGGAGAAAGCAACTTTTTCTCCGTATTGGACTTGAAAAGCGGTTTTCACCAGATTCCTCTAAAGGAATCTGATATCGAAAAAACGGCATTTTCGATCAAATCTGGAAAATACGAATTTACTCGCTTACCGTTTGGGCTTAAAAATGCCCCATCCATTTTCCAGCGAGCTCTGGACGACGTACTTCGCGAGCATATAGGAAAATACTGTTACGTCTATATCGACGACATTATTATTTTCAGTAAAACCGAGGATGAACACCTCAATCATATTAAGAAAATCTTCGAAACCGTGGAAGAGGCCAATATGAAAGTCCAGCTGGACAAGTGTAAATTTTTTCAAAAAGAAGTTGAGTTTTTAGGATACATTATATCCCCAAATGGCATAAAAACCAACCCTGATAAGGTCAAAGCGATTGCAAATTTTCCGCTACCCACAACTCTAAAAGAGCTTCGAAGTTTTCTTGGTATGTCGGCATATTATCGTAGATTTATAAAAGACTACGCAAAGTTAGCAAAACCCCTAACATCCCTTCTAAGAGGGGAAGAAGGGCGAATATCGAAGAATAAATCTTCAAAAGTTAAAATAACTTTAAATGAAGAAGCCATAAGAGCCTTCAAAAACATTAAATTTTCTCTTACCTCTGAAGACATCATACTCGCATATCCCGACTACAATTAAAAATTTTAGTTAGTAACAGATGCCTCCAAATTTGCTATTGGAGCCGTCTTATCTCAGGACAACAAGCCGTTAGCGTTCATCTCAAGAACTTTAAGTAGAGCTGAAGAGCATTACGCGGCTAACGAAAAAGAGATGCTAGCCATAATTTGGGCTTTAAACTCATTTAGGAATTTCTTGTATGGATCAGCCAAGGTGGAAATCTTTACTGACCACCTACCACTCACATATGCGCTTAGCAACAAAAATAACAATTCGAAAATGAAAAGGTGGAAGGCAGCTCTTGAGGAATACTCTTACGAAATATTTTATAAACCTGGTAAACAAAACGTAGTGGCCGACGCCCTTTCGAGAATACCATATACAGAAACACAGGTCAACACCTTGTCTGAGGCAACAAATTCGGATGACAGTTCATCCCACAATCTAATATATAGTGTCGAAACACCTATTAACGCGTTCAAAAATCAGATATTCCTCAGTACCAACGAAGTCTCCACTTACCAGTTTAAGATAATATTTCCAACATATCATCGCCATATGGTTATTGAACCAGAATTCTCTCAGCAAGTACTTATCTCAACCCTTAAGAGATACCTCAACCCATCAGTGATAAACTGCATGAAAACGGAAGAATCCATAATGGTAAAAATACAAAAGTTATACCCGCTACATTTTAACAAATATCGCATCAGGTTTTCACAAGTAGAAGTTCTAGATATAACTAACGAAAAAGAGCAGGAGGAAATTATTATTAAAACACATAATAGAGCCCACAGGAATAGTAAAGAAAACAAAAGTCAAATTCTAGAAAGGTGCTACTTTCCTGGAATGGCAAATAAAATAAAGAAAATTATCAAAACATGTGCCACATGCAAAGAAAATAAGTACGAGCGTAATCCACCACAACCACAAATACAGGCCACACCAATACCTCAGTTCCCAGGTCAAATAGTCCATATAGGTATATTAATAATGGGAAAGCAACTTATTTTAACAGCTGTAGACAAATTTTCAAAATATGCAGTAGCAAAAGTTATTCGCTCCAGAGCAAGCGAAGACATAAGGCAACCACTGAGGGATATCCTTTTTACCTTAGTACCAGAAAGAATAGTTATGGACAACGAAAGGTCCTTCAACTCAGAATCAATTAACTTCATGATAACTAACGAATTTGGCACTGAAATATATCGAACACCTCCATATACCAGCTCTTCAAACGGACAGGTAGAACGCTTTCACTCCACTCTACAGGAGATAATACGCTGTCTGCAAGTCGAAAAGAGCCACCGATCTTTTAGCGAATTATTGGAAAAATCCGTCAAGGAGTACAATTCATCTGTGCATTCAACCACAGGGAAGAGACCAATAGAAATATTTTTTGGGAGAAGAATTAGCAGTGACCCTAAACTTCTAGAGAAAGATAGACATGAAATCAGTAAAAAGTTGCAGGATAAGCAAGAACAGGATTTGTCTTATCATAACAAAGATAGAAAACCCCCAAGAATGTTCTCAGAAGGAGACGTCATATACGTAAAAATAAATAAGAGATTAGGCAATAAGTTATCAGCTAGATATAAGAAGGAAATCGTAGCAGAGAATTTTAACACAACCATAAAAACAAAATCAGGCAGGATAGTTCACAAAAAAGAGATTAGACAATATTAAACCAGTAACCTTCAATTCCCACAGAAAATGCTATTTACGACAATATTGGCCTTGGCATTTGTACTCGGTGCGAACAGCCAACAAATAGACGTACTGGACCTGGCGAATAACAATGGATACATACCAATCAGGACAGGAGAACTAAAAACAATTAATCATTACGATAAGGTACTACACTTTATCAACTTAACCACATATGAAGACACGATGTTACGCACTACGGACAATATAAAAATTTTAAAAACGACCTCCTCGGAGGACACGCAAGTTTTGGAATCCATCTACGAAAATTTTCTTCTTCTAAAAGCAAAAATAGATAGACTACATCCTCACCCGAAATCAAAACGAGGGCTAATTAACATATTAGGTAAAGGCTTAAAATTTATAGCAGGCTCCATGGACAGTGACGATGAACGAGGCATAAGGAATGCACTAGACCAGATGCATAGCAATGAACAGACAATATCAGACAACACAATCAAATTAACGTACTTTAACAATTTCTTAACGCAACAAATAGGAAATATTACGACCCACATAAATAGGCAACAGACATTTATAAGCGACTACATAAATACATTCATACACTCCACAATGAACAAAATAAAAACATTAGAAGACGACATCGAATTATCGAACATACTTATAGAATTAACAACGACATAACACTCCTAAGAAACCACATAGACGACATTGAACAAATCATATTCTCTACTAAATTGGGCATAGTTCCCACCGACATAATGACCAAAACGGAAATTGACTTAATCACGGACTACGACAGCTATAGGAATATCAAGACAGCCGTTATCTTTCAAGAAAATACCATAATAATTACCTTACTTATCCCACAATTTTCCGCAAATACCCTATCCAAAATAAAATTTGAACCCCTTCCCAACACCTCGAATAAATCAATTCTTTTAAGCGAATACGAAGTACTTGCAGATAAGAACAATCATATTTACAGTTTAGATGTTAAGGATAATTTAGAGAAAAATTTAATTAGGAAATATGATGAATGTCTCGTGAATATTTTAGAATTTAGGGAAGCCCAATGTAAGCTAGAAAATTTAACAGAATCCTCAGTAACAGAAATCGAAGCAGGAATACTAATACTGAAACACTTTAATGGAAATATATATCATGATTGCAACAATTTTAAATTTCTAAACAAAGGAACATTTTTGATAAAATTTATAAACTGTAAAATCACGATATCAAACATAACCTACATCAACTTCAATCTAAAAATTCACAATACATTTATTTTGCCAAATGTAATAACGCACATTAAAGAAAAAAAATGAAACATATATGAATTTAAAAATCGAGACTCTATATGTAAGCCATTTAGAACATAAAAGCGACATTCAGTTGCTAATAAAAGACAATAAAACTAACCATATAATTAGTTTAAGTACAGACGTAATAATCACTCTAACTTTCATTATTGTTTTTCTTGCTTTTTGCATAAAAAAGAATTATTACAAAAAATTTCATGTAACCACAGAGTATGTAACAGATGCACCTAAAGGCCTATTTTTTCAAGTCACTTCATAATTTCATAACACTTTTGTCGATTGAGGGCAATCGACCTAAGAGGGGAAGAGTTAGCACACGCTTTGCTAATTCTTCAACCAATAACCGCTGACTTGACACTTACGCTAGTTATTGACCCAAAAGCCAATAATAAGCTCTGTCAAGTTAAAGTGAAATGCAATAAGTTAATAAACAGGAAACTGTTCTCTTTTTATTAATATTTGCAAATTACATTGTGTTGACAAAAATAGCTGTGTCAACAGTAATACTTTAAATTCAATAATAATTCTTATTAATATTCGCAA
>NW_023471174.1:4496-4581 GCF_013731165.1 Rhagoletis pomonella | reverse complement strand
CTACAAAAGAGCAGCCCCAAGGCTCTAACAGCGCGCTCCTGCATCTGAAGACATGCAGAATTGCGGTGCCAGATGCGGGATTCTA
>NW_023471174.1:4118-4396 GCF_013731165.1 Rhagoletis pomonella | reverse complement strand
ATAATAATAATAATAATAATAATAATAATAATAATAATAATAATAATGGTAAGGGCTAAGCTCAGGACCTTACCGGGGTCACACAGGGCGGATCGTGAACGGCCTACTCCGATAGGTTAGCTGCGAATAACCAATAAGCAGTCCCAGATCAAGAGCGGCAGGAGGCGAGGGCCTGATTTAAAAGATCAGAAATGCTTGATGAATCTCCTGTGTCCGGGCGAACAGGTGCCGCCCCCCAAAAAAGGATCCCAGGATTGAGACCAGTTAGATCCTGTTCA
>NW_023471174.1:0-4018 GCF_013731165.1 Rhagoletis pomonella | reverse complement strand
GGGTAAGGGCTAAGCTCAGGACCTTACCGGGGTCACACAGGGCGGATCGTGAACGGCCTACTCCGATAGGTTAGCTGCGAATAACCAATAAGCAGTCCCAGACCAAGAGCGGCAGGAGACGAGGGCCTGATTTAAAAGATCAGAAATGCTTGATGAATCTCCTGTGTCCGGGCGAACAGATGCCGCCCCCCAAAAAGCATCCCAGGATTGAGACCAGTTAGATCCTGTTCATGGCATACTGGAGCATGTATACGATTAGTCTGATATTGGGCTGGCGAGAGCAGTATTCCGCCACTTTAGTATGTGAGGGTGACACCTCACAGAAATGGCTGGTGGGCTAATGCTGCGATCGCCTCCGTCTCGTTAAAACCCTGGCAGGTCTTCAAGTACGTTCAATACACGTCGCCATTTAGTTGGCCGCACAGGTCCAGTTGAGATTTACTCCTGGTTTTGCGCTGTCTTGGCTCTGAACACAATATCCCATAAGGACTTGTGTCAACCCTCGCGATGGCCTGCTCCTTTGAGAGAAGGGAACTTCGGGACACTTAAAAGCGACTGTGCTACGTGTGGAGATAGCGGCTTGAAGCGGAGACCCAATTGATTGAAAATGATTAAAACAAAACCAATAAACGAAACGAACGTCGATGATACGGAGGAAGAATGCAGCGCATTCAGGAAGAGCAGTAGAGTCGTGCGCTCCCCGCCACAAACTCCTCTGCAGGCAAATTCCGGCACCACGAGCACGGAGAAAGCCGCCGGCGTGGCGCAGAAGGCTACACCTTGCCAAACGGCAACTCCCGGCAGCCGGGATAGTCGTCTTCAAACGCCGGCTGCTGCAAACAGCGACAAGCATGTCACCGCAAGCTTGGGAACTTGCGAAGGCAATGAAGATGAGCAATTGGCCCAGATTCGGCTTGTCCTGAAGAAGATGCAGAGCGCTGTGTCTAAGCAAAAGAATGTGTCCATGGACATAAAAACAGGTATGGCCCAAATCGAGGAGAGCTTAAATATATTAAGCTACCTCCGAGAGCAGCGCCGGAAGGGGCCTACCCTTTCCGAGCTGCGGAAGGCTGGCCCTGGCTCGCAAAAGAGAGGTCGAACTCGATCCGACTCCCCTACAGGCGAGCCGGAAAAGAAGAAAAATACTACTGCTAATAATAATAATAGTAGTAAAAACATTATTATTAATAATCCTAATAATAATGGCAATAATAACAACAATGCACAGAAAACCGTACCAGACAATCAATGGAAAACGGTTGGAAAAAGCAGAAAGCCCAAGCCAGGGCCAGCGCCAGGTGAACCCTTGGTCAATAAGGGCGAGGCGACCAGCCGCAAAAAAAAGAAGAGGGTGAGAAAAAAGAAGAGTCTCGCCAAATTAATAATTAAGCCAGCTGAAGGCAAAACCTATGCAGAGGTGCTGGGAACGATACGCGGTAAGCTCCAACCCGAGAAGACGGAGACCGTAATTCGATCTGTTCGGAAAACCCGCGAAGGCGGCGTGCTCATCGAAATGGAGCGCTGTGGCAACCACACAGCATTTAAGGAAAATGTGTGCACTGCCATTGGCCAGCTTGGAGACGCCCGTATTCTCACTAGACGTTTACGTCTAGAAGTTCTGGGCATGGACTGCCTAACCACGGCCCCAGAAGTGGAGAACGCTATACGCGGGGAGTTAGGAGACAAGATGAATGGCCAACTTCGCGTCTCTCTCCTCGCTGTAAACTCGCGAGAACAAAGAATGGCCGTGGTGGAAATCGATGAACTGCCAGGCCGGACTCTTATTGAAAAGGGGAAGCTGCGAGTAGGTTGGATTATCTGCCGCGTCCGAGAGCGCGCGGATGTCCAAAGGTGTTTCCGCTGTCTGGGGTATGGCCACAAAAAGGCGGCATGCAAAGGCCCAGACAGAAGCAGTTCATGCTGGAAATGTGGTCAGCAGGGCCACATAGCCTCTGCGTGTAAAGAAAGCCCAAGCTGCTACCTGTGCTCGGCAGGAGATGGACAGAAAAATGCCCATCACCTGCCCGGGTCGGGAGCGTGCAAGGTCTTCAGGGATGCCCTTGCTGAGGCTAAGACAAAGCTTGGGAGAATATGATTAAATTTATACAAGGCAATATGAACAGGAGTAGGGTAGCTGATGACCTGCTGGACCAATTGGTTCTTGAACAAAGAGCAGACGCTGTCATCATCAGTGAACCCTATCGAACAAAGGAAACCTGGCATGTTGACCAATCAGGCTCGGCCGCGATATGGATTGCTAACCCCAACCATCGCGCAGAGAGCAGCGGGGTAGGACGCTGCTACGTCTGGGTTAAAATGGCGCAAATCACTGTGGTGAGCTGCTACCTGTCTCCAAACGACACAGTCCCTGTCTTCAGGGGAAAGCTCGAAGACCTTGAAGACGAATTGCGCGATATAACCGGCCACATAATTGTTGCTGGAGATTTCAACGCAAGAGGCGTGGAATGGGGTATGCCCCAAACAAACACCAGGGGAAGACTGGTCCTGGAAATGGCAGCCCGCATTGGCCTGACCATCCTCAACACCGGAACGACCCCTACATATCGAAGGCCGGGTTTTGGATACTCTATCCCTGACATAACCCTGGTCTCAGAAGGCCTTCTCCGAAGGGCTGACGGATGGAGAGTGATGGAAGACCTGAGTGGTAGCGACCACAACTACATCACCTTCCAAGTCACTGACATCACGCGAGGGCAAACACGTAGTATCCCTCGCAGGAAACCAGGATGGAACCCGTCTAGGGTCGATGTTCGCAAGTTCGATACGTCACTCCTAGCAGATTCCCAAGGCATTTCACCCACAACGGGAGAGATCCACAACAGGGAGTCTTGTACTAAGCTGGTCGAAGAAACTATGCGCTGCATTCACCGGGCATGCAAAGCCTCAATGCCACAGAGGAGAGCATGGTCAGGTAAAAAGCAGGTATACTGGTGGAATGACCGAATTGCTGAGCTGCGAAGGGCCTGCCATAGAATGCGGAGACTCGCAACGCGCGCTCGTGGTAGACCCGAGGCGCTGACCAGAGCAGCAGCCTACAAAAGCGCTAAGAAAGCACTTGGGGCCGAGATACAGAAGAGTAAACGGAACTGCTGGAAAGCGCTATGTGACGAAGTGGATCGCGATCCCTGGGGCCAGGGATACAAAATAGTGATGAAAAAGTTCCATACATCATCACAGGCGATGGATGAGGCCCGAGTTAAGAATATAGTGGATGCGCTATTTCCCACACACCCACTAAGAGCCGACACAGTGTTCGTCGAGGAGCAAGCCGAGGCACCACTGTTTTCGACAGACGAGCTGAAGCTAGCCCTGCGAAGCATGAAAGCCGGCAAGGCTCCAGGCCCAGATGGCATACCAGCGGAGGCAATCAGGTTAGCAGCGGAAACGAGCCCTGATCTTCTGCTTAACATGTACAACAGCTGCCTTAGGGCCCGGGTTTTCCCAAGCCAATGGAAGAAGGCGAGACTGGTGCTTATACCCAAGGGCAAAGGGGACCCAAACTCTCCTTCATCCCTCCGGCCACTCTGCATGCTAGACACAGCAGGCAAAATGATGGAGAGTCTGCTCAAAATACGCTTGACGTCAGCCATAGAAAGCGAGGGAGGCCTTTCACCCCGACAACATGGCTTCAGGAAGGGACACTCAACTATAGGAGCAATTGGCGAAGTAGTCGAGGCGGTACATAAGGCCGAAGAAGCCTGCCACCAGGCGCGGCCAATAGTGCTGCTAGTCACACTGGACGTCAAGAACGCCTTCAACTCGGCAAGATGGGACGATATGCTGGAGGCCTTGGAACGGTCATTCAAGGTTCCAACATACTTGCTAGATATGATCCGGGACTACCTCAGAGACCGTTGGCTTTTGTACGACACAACACAAGGTCAGAGAAACAGAAGTATAACCGGCGGAGCGGCACAGGGGTCTGTACTTGGCCCGGACCTCTGGAACGCCACGTATGACAGTCTGTTGCGCACGGAAATGCCGGAGAGCGCCTTCC
>NW_023471173.1:0-4582 GCF_013731165.1 Rhagoletis pomonella | reverse complement strand
ATAGAAAAAAAAAAGTTATAGCCGCTTTTGTGGGTAAAGGACTGAGACACGCTAGAATGTATTTAATAGATTTAAATTGAATTTGCTCTTGTTACCGTCAAATGACATGCTAAATAGTACAAAGGTACATTATTACCTGCTCCTGACATTATTTTGTGTTACTTACCGGAATTCGGACTAGAGTCTATAACAAGGGCTATATCTATCAATATTTTGTGTGAAGGATGGGTTCACGTGAAATAAGATATACATGAGTTGTTTGAAGAAAAATTTATTCATTTATTGATAAAATATGCTCAAATTGGCGACCTTCTACTCTAATACAAGCTCGGCACCTTTTAAGAAAAGACGCTTTTAGAGATCTTAAACTCAATTGGGCTATCTCAGCAGCAGCTCCATTTATTTGTTCCCGCAAATGCTCTTCGTTTTGAATTGTTTTTGAATAAATTTTGTCCTTAAGACAGCTCCAGTAGAAAAAATCTAATGGATTCAGGTCTGGCGATCTAGCGGGCCACGTGATTGGCCCGTATCGTCCAATCCATCGGCGAGGATAAGTTTCGTCTAAATGAGCTCTTACTTCACGCCCGTAGTGAGCAGGGCACCCGTCATTTTGCAGCCATAGTCTTCGCCGCAGGTTTAAGGGTACATCTTCCAAAAGAGTTGGAAGCCGTTCCTGAAGGAACTCTGAATAACTGTGAGAGTTGAGCGTTGGCGGCAGTTCCACAGGTCCCAATATCTGACAATTAAAAATACCGCACCATAAATTTATTTTGTACCGGTACTGCGAACGATCTTCTCTCATTTCGTGAGGATTGTATATCTGCCAACTGTGAAGGTTATGTAAATTAAAATAACCATCACGTTTGCATGATGATTCATCGCTCCAAATTATTTTATTAAAAAAGTTGGGGTCTGATTCATGCATTCGCAACATTTCACGGCAAAATCTAACCCTCGACAGGTAATCTCTTTCCTGTAGAGCCTGAACACGTTGAATGTGGTAGGGATGAAATCGATGGTCTTTTAAAGCTTTGTGAACTGTAGTTTTTGGTATTCCCGTCCGTCTTTCCATCATTCTCACTGAAGTCGATGGAGCTAGTTCCACTTCCTCTAACACAGCTTCAACATCTACCGTTGCAGGACGTCCTGTTTCGCCGCCACGCCTTCCAGGTATGCGACCTTAAAAAAGTGAAAAATTATAGTTAACAAGCAAGCAAACAAGAAAGGTGTAAAAATCACTTACCTTCATATATTTCTCTATGGGTCCGGGCGAATACTTCACGACCCGGATGTCGACGATTGGGGTATCGCTCTGCATAGAGTCTTTGAGCAGCTCTGGCATTACAGCAAGCTTCACCGTAAATTAGGTGAATATCCGCATATTCATGCGACGTATACTGCGTGTTCTCTGTCATAGTATTAATAACACAATGTTCGAAGGGTCCAATTTCACAAAATCCACTTTCACTAATTCCGGTAAGTAACATAAAATAATGTCAAGAGCAAGTAATTATGTACCTTTGTACTATTTAGCATGTCATTTGACGGTAACAAGAGCAAATTCAATTTAAATCTATTAAATACATTCTAGCGTGTCTCAGTCCTTTACCCACAAAAGCGGCTATAACTTTTTGACACTTTTATCTGAAAATTTTTTGTTTATCAGTGAGCTCACCCCCCGACCTACCTTGCCCTAAAGTTTGGCACGTTACTTCTGGGACACCCTGTATAGTACAGAGAGCGCAAATAGGTTAAAGTTCTGTGAGTTAATAACTCGAAAGGAGAAAATAGTCAAAGATTCAAAGTAGAAATTTTTCATATAATGAAACTAATTCATAGTTTTTTCCTTTTTACTTTAAAATAAACATTTCTAAAATAAATGTATTTTTTTGATTCTTTATCGGTTTTTGTCTTTTTTTAGTTCCTTCTCTTGCCTTTTTTGCGATTGCTAGTGCCTTTCCTGCCTATTTCGTTATTTTAATTTGCCATTTTATAGGCTTTAGGTCCTAAAAATCCGTTCCCTGCATATAAGAATTTTGATCATAAGGTATAGATTTTTCAAAGAAGAATTTTAGCCAGCAAACATATTTACAATGTGATACATACTTAGGTCTCTTTTAATGCGGTACATGCGTTCCTCAGAAAGCCGCATAAAAAAAATCCACATAAAAAATTCATACAAAAACAAGGGATGCGTTCCAGAATTTTCAAAAACCGCATAAATTTAGATACTCCATGTAAAAGATTCTAAAAAAAACCGCATAAACAACCCAGTGAGGCACTATTGAGCAAAAAAAACTATTTCTTTCTTCACTTCAACACTTATTATTCCATGTAAAACCGAACATTAATGAAATAAATAAAATTTTATCTGTATTTTAACCAAAAAAAAAATAAAAATACCACAATAAAAACATGAATTATGTAAGATTACATAAAAAAAAATTAGAAAAAAGGTTTTTTCTTAACAGCGGTCGCCCCTCGGCAAGCAATGGCAAACCTCCGAGTGTATTTCTGCCATGAAAAACAGCTTCTCGTAAAAATACAATCGCCGTTCGGAGTCGGCGTAAAACTGTATTTGCCTCCCCTTTGTGTGACAATATCAAGGCGCACACCACAAATTGGAGGAGAAGCTCCACTTATGTGTAAGCGCCAAATTATTATTTTTATTATTATGTAAGAATACAAAGGCAAATTATTTTTCAGAAGCAATGTCTTTTATTCACTGAAAAAAACTAAAAAAAAACTCTCTGTTAAGGGTTAAGCATTGCTGACGATTTAAAGGTTATTGGTGTCTGCGCGATCGACTCTTTCCTCATTTATCTTCGCACCTCATTCGCCGCAGTCAACTCCAGCTAACCTATTGTTTTGTTAAGTACATATAATAGTTCTGATCCAGTACTCCATGAACTTACAGGATTTTACATGAACTTGCAGGAAATATGTTCCCGTACTCCAAAATCCTCCAAAATCCTGTAAATGAGAGCGACTTTTGGAGAGTTATGTAGAGAATGAAGTTGCAAGATTTTACCCGAACTTTTTCTTCTGGTAAAATCATGAAAAGTGTCAAGCAATCACTGGTTGACGTTTTTACAGGAATAAAATTATAGTTTAAATTATAGTTTAAAAAACTAAACCTTCCCTATTATAATTGCCATTCGTACTGTCATCAGGTATGTAACTTGAGAATAGAAATCGCTGCATCTTTTAGGCGCATCAATATTACATAGTTACATCCCGAGTTAATAAAACGAAGCTAAAAAAACCTAAAACCTCGCTATTATAATTTCCATTCGTACCAACATCAGGTATGTAGCTTGAGAACAGAAATCGCTGCGTCTTTTAGGCACATCAATATTACATAGTTACATCCCGAGCTAATAAAAGGGAGGTAAAAATGGTTTTTTTGTTCCTGTACTTTTAGTTGTTACTCACTTTTTAATCTCACTTCAGAGAGTAATTTTGCTGTTTGACAGTTTTACAGGATTTTTTCACGAAAAGTTTTGGATCAGAGCTATTGTATATCCACTTCTATATGTACATAAAGACCACATGCATAATTATGTAGGCATATGTATGTAGCTACATGTATAAATATATAAATGCATTTAGTTTGTCGCATTAGGTGAACCGATAACTGTAACAAATTGTTGGTTGTAAATTAATAGAAGTACCAATTATGTACGTACAAAGCACTTAAGTATTTGAATGCCTAACATTTCTTCTTATACATATTTACAGGAGTATGAATATAAATTCCGCAAGAAAACAAACTTTTTTACTTTGAAACCTCTTCTTGAAACCTAAAGTCATAGCGCGTAGTCGCATCGTTTTATTAACACCCTTTTATTAGCTTCACCTGTATGTTTGTATGTATGTATGTTTGTAACCGACTCCTTTGGACTCGATTTTGACCCACTTTAAACGGACAGATTTAATTCAAACTTTGTACACTTATCAAGAATCAGCGACAATATAATAATTTCATAAATTTATCTCATTATCCTGATTAGGATCGCCAGGATTAAATAATTTCCTCACACAGCCTCTGTGTGAGAGCAAGTGAGACAACTACGCTGTCTGCGCATGCGTACCGTCTACTTACTTTTCGACTCGAGCACTCGGTTTATTAGTGTTAATACATTCTATCCCTATCAGTTGCAAAGTTGGCCAAGTGGGCTAAGGCGCAAGTCGTAGGCGCGAAACAACGAACTTACCAGACATGATTTCAAATCCCGTCTATGGCTGAAAATAAATGATATAACGCTATCTTCCACTGCTTGACCGCGGTACTGATATTAATTGCAAAGATGAATTTGGCAATACGCCACTTCTTTTAGCAGTAGAATAATCATTTCAATGCTGTACGAGCATTATTCAATCGCGGAGCCGATTGTGAAAAATAATTTAAATGTTACACCACTGAGTCTCGCTGGTTATATTGGCAAAATAGAAATCTTTGAATATCTTCTAAATCGGGGTGCCACTGTTAATATAACTTGTACTATTAATGACTTAGAAGATTACTCGTTGCTTCACCTCGCTGTCGTTAGTAATAGTAATCACGGAAAAAGGATGATGG
>NW_023471172.1:0-4582 GCF_013731165.1 Rhagoletis pomonella | reverse complement strand
TCTAGCACTTTCGAATAATGAATAAATTTTTATTCTTTATTCAAACATTTTCGAATGATGAATAAATTTTTATTCTTTATTCAAACACTTTCGAATGATGAATAAATTTTTATTCATGATTCAAGTAATACTGAATAACGCATAATTTTTCATTTATTCTTTCTTTCTTGATCACAGTACCAGGTAGACGATTAGAAAATATAATATTAAAATCTACATGTGTATGCATATAAGCATGAATTTGTTTAATTATCTGTATATGTACATATATAATACGTGAAGGGATTTTTGTCCAGGTCACCAGATCTGCACTGTTCATTCGATTTTAAAAAATGAGGTGTCAAATGAAAGGGCTAGCGCTGTAGAAGTGCTATAAGATTTTACTTTTTCGAAAAGAGTTGCCACCGTTTAAAAATTGATTTAAAAGTTTTAAACATAAATAAATAATTTAGTACAATATGGGTAACAAGCTAAATGGTTTTGAAAAGGTTTTTATATTTTTATTACATACAAGGGGGGTTGCCACCTATTCATAAAAAAAATTAAATTCAATTTCAATTATGGAAATTAGATAAGTGAAATATGCGTCACAGTATAGGTGTCGGGCGAGAGAGGTTTTAGTTTGGAAATATTTTAATGAGGGTTGTCACCTAATTTAGCAATCGAAAGTAATTAAATTATGCAGAAGTTACTAAGGTATGTGAAATAATAAAACATGGGTGTCAAGCAAAAGTGAGTTCAGAGCTTTACTTTTAGCATCAGTGATTGGTGATTTTTCTACTCGCATGATATTTCGCTGTGTATGAAAATCCCATCCGGCAATATCTAGTCAACAGAAGTTGCGAATGGAGATTTTTCTGTATCATGGCAGAAATGGTTATTTTACAATTTTTGATTATTCGTTCCACGGTTGTTTTAAATGGACATTTTCAATTACGCAGTTTAATTTGCTTGATCGCGTTATTTGCATTTCATATTCTTATTTCAAAATTTATCTCAACGGATAAAGATGGCTGCAAATATTAATAAAAAACGAAGTGAAATATAGAAATTTATTAAGAATAAATGAACCTTTTCCCTCTTTTCCCTACACTCATTTATTCGACTGAAATCCATACGGGTAGGAAATTATCCCTACATGTACCATGTACTATTTACCAGCACTGATTTGTCAGCATTTATTAGATCTACTATATATTTCTGTGTTATTAAAAGAACTAGCGATTACAATAGCAATAAAAAATCGCTGTGATTTAAAAGTCGCAATCAATATTTTCTCTGATACAGAAAAATAGCTATTTCGCCCATCACTAGTTGCATTTCAAACATAATATATTTTTATAGAATTTTTAAAATTCTTTCAGATGAACAAAAAACAGGATTATATACATTTATTATTAATCTGAACATTTTCAAACAGATGGCAATCCTCTTCAAACGTCTCAAAAATATTCTAAAGATTTATTAACGTTGTTTAGTTTATCACCCATATATTGTTCTTTCATACACCCTGTGTATAGTTGAATTAAATTCCACTTCAATTAGGTGGCAACCCTCTTGAAAATATTTTTAAACTAAAACGTTCTTAGACCTCTTGCTTTAATTCATCTCAAACCTGGTGTTTTGAACAGGTGGCAACCCTCCTGCATGAAGATTGGAAATAAACATTTTTCAAAATTAATTTGACTGATACCCATCTTAATAAATTTAATATAATTCGAATTTAATATTTAAAACAGGTGGCAACCCTTTTTGAAAACCACAAAAATAGTCAGGATGCTAAAAGTAAAGCTCTGAACTCACTTTTGCTTGACACCCATGTTTTATTATTTCACATACCTTAGTAACTTCTGCATAATTTAATTACTATCGATTGTTAAATTAGGTGACAACCCTCATTAAAATATTTCCAAACTAAAACGTCTCTCGCCCGACACCTATACTGTGATGCATATTTCACTTATCTAATTTCCATAATTGAAATTGAATTTAATTTTTTTTATGAATAGGTGGCAACCCCCCTTGTATGTAATAAAAATATAAAAACCTTTTCAAAACCATTTAGCTTGTTACCCATATTGTACTAAATTATTTATTTATGTTTAAAACTTTTAAATCAATTTTTAAACGGTGGCAACTCTTTTCGAAAAAGTAAAATCTTATAGCACTTCTACAGCGCTAGCCCTTTCATTTGACACCTCATTTTTTAAAATCGAATGAACAGTGCAGAATTGGTGACCTGGACAAAAATCCCTTCACGTATTATATATGTACATATCTATATATAAATAGGCAATCATGTTTCCTTTACACCCCTTTTACGGCTAAACTATACTTCTAAGGTATAAACAGTTATATATCATTAGAAAGGTATTTTGATGCTGATGTGCAGGCAATTTTTAAAATTTCAAATCAGTTTAAAATAGAGCGAAAAAATCAATTCAAAAGTCACACCAATACCAATGCACACATGTACATGGTTGGGGCGAAAATGCCCCCTAAATGTATGCTTTAATATTGATAGCGAATTAAAGAAACGTGCTAAGCAGCAGTTCAGGAATAAAATGTATGTATGTATGTACATGAATAGATTAGACTCAAACAAGGAAGAAGGTAAAGTTGAGTATGGAGAAGAAGAAAGTGATAAATACAGAAATTAAAATAAAAGTAAAGAAACCTAGATATAAAGACAAAGAGGAAGGAAAATTTAAATACCTAACCTAATAACAATGGTGGGGGTGAATATGTAAATGAAGAAAATAATGGACATATTTAGATCAGGATAAAGGAAAAGATAAAGATGAAGACCAAGACGACGAAGATGAAGATGAAGATGAAGATGAAGATGAAGATGAAGATAAAGATGAAGATGAAGATGAAGATGAAGATGAAGATGAAGATGAAGATGAAGATGAAGATGAAGATGAAGATGAAGATGAAGATGAAAATGAAGATGAAGATGAAGACGAAGATGAAGATGAAACACACCACAACTTAACCCCCACACCGTAATTCACCACACTTCAACTCTCTCACCACACCTTAACTCACCACACCTCAACTCACCACACCTAAATTTACCACACCTTAATTCACCACACCTCAACTCACCACACGTTAACCCCCCACACCTAAATCCACCACACCGTAATTCACCACACCTCAACTTTCTCACCACACCTTAACTCACCACACCTCAACTCACCACATCTTAACTCCCCATATCTAAATTCACCACACCTAAACTCACCACAGATAAATTCACCACACCTAAACTCACCGCACCTCTTAAGCCCACCACACCTGAAATCACAGCGCCGTAACTCCCACACCCAATTCCACCACATCGCAAACTACCACACCCAATTTCCCCACATGAGATGATATCACTTTATGTGGCATCAATGACATTGCTTTAATATTGATACCGAATTAAAGAAATCTGCTAAGCAGCAGTTTAGAAATCAGATTTACGAAGATTAAGATTCATGCAAGGAAGAAGGTAAAGTTGAATATGTAGAAGAAGAAAGGGATAAAGGCAAAGATTAGAATAAAAGTAAAGAAACCTAAATACAAACGAAGGTGGATATGAAGATGAAGATGAAGATGAAGATGAAGATGAAGATAAGGATAAAGATCATAACCCCTTAACTTTAACTCATCTTAACTTAAAAACTTACTCCACCTGAGCTCACCACTCATTAATTCACCACACTTTAACTCCCCACACCTAAATTCACCACACCTCAACTCGCCACACCTTAACCCCCGCACCTAAATCCACCACACCTAAATCCACCACCCTTAATTCACCACACCTCAACTTTCTCACCACACCTTAACTCACCTCAACTCACCACACCAAAATTCACCACACCTTAATTCACCACACCTCAACTTTCTCACCATAACTTAACTCACCACACCTGAATCCACCACACCTAAATTCACCACACCGTAACTCCTACACCCAATTCCACCACACCGCAGCTCACCACATGACATGATATCACTTGATGTGGCATCAAAGGCAACATCATTTGGCATAAAATGAACCAAAATAAATAAGATTTAAATAGAGGTGAAAAAAAGGGATAAAAAGGAAATACAACTGAAGAGTGTGCGATGTTATATTGTGGTGTGTTATGCTTCATATGTTATGTTATTTATTCTTATGTTATGGTTATGTTATGTTATGCCAAGTACTAAGCTAAACTCCCCTCCACTTAACCCATTCCAACTAATGTTATTTTAGCTCATTCAACTTACATAAACTATCCTTAATTTTATCGGTTGAATTTCAACCGCTGGGCGAACACTAGTACAGATAATTAAACAAATTCATGCTTATATGCATACACATGTAGATTTTAATATTATATTTTCTAATCGTCTACCTGGTACTGTGATCAAGAAAGAAAGAATAAATGAAAAATTATGCGTTATTCAGTATTACTTTAATCATGAATAAAAAATTATTCTTCATTCGAAATTACTTGAATGAAGAATAAAAATTTATTCATTATTCGAAATTACTTGAATGAAGAATAAAAATTTATTCATCATTCGAAAGTGTTTGAAT
>NW_023471171.1:0-4582 GCF_013731165.1 Rhagoletis pomonella | reverse complement strand
TGCCTATTTCTCGTTGTTCGCTTTGTGTTGCCGCAGTATTCGCCACAGTATAGTTATTATTATTTGTTTACTGTTTCCCTTAGAAAAGCAGTTATATTTTAATTATTAAATATTTGGATTCTTGATTTCACAATTAGCGTAATGGCGGCAGAGAACGTATATAAATATAGTTATAGTTAGTTATAGTTGGAGAATTATTTTTTTGTTTTTATTTTTTTAATATAATTAAATTATCCTTTTTTAATTTTATGTTGACCTTTGGGGTTTATTTTATAAATTGATTTTTATTTATAAAATGTATGCATAAAAATTCCCAAAGAGGTCGGGCAGCATAATATGATTCTATGAAATTCTAGTTATGGAAAAATATTTCATAGCCACATACATATGTATATATGCGAAAAACTTCTTTGTAAATACTTTCAGTTTCAATTCATTTATGCAGTTGCATGTACATATATAATTTTTTTAATGCTTTCGAATTTTTTTTTGCCAAATGTCTTTTTTTTAAGATAAATGCCATCATAAGATAAATGCCATAAAGAAAAATGCCATCAGATACCTATCAAAAGATATCAAAAATTTTTCCAAAATTAAAAAGAAGTCGATGTTATTAACATTTCTTTATTATATTAATATGTATATGTATTTAACAATAACAACTGAATTTGGCTTAATATTAAATTATATTAAAATATCAAATAAAATTATAAAGGAAATAAATAAATCATAAATGTAAATATATTCATACATACATATGTTTAAATAAATTATAATAAAATAGTTTTTATAAAAAGCTCCATTTTACATGACTTTAGACAATTGCGGAAAAAAGTCAAAAAAATGCCATAGAAAATCTTATCAACTTAGCTGAAATAGAAAAATTCATACATGTTTGCAAAAATCAGCAAATCGATTTCACGCAAATATCATATTTTCGGCAAGCAAGCAAATGTACAAAAGCCCGCTCCTTTCCCCGTTTCCCGCTGCTTACTCTACACTTGTCGTTCTGACTTCCATTTTTATTTTAGAGTTTGTTTTGATCCGACACAAGCACGCGCCTGCCTCCGCAAGCATCCCCTCTGTCTAGTGCTTATTATATTTCTGTTCCTCTTTCCATTTTGTTCTTATTTTTTCATTTTGCTTTGAACTATGGTAAATTTGCTCAAAGTGTGGTGGCACGGAAAAATTTTTGGTATGGTGGCAGCCGACACTTCTCTACCGACACCGTCGGTCGAGCGGTGCACTTTGTCGACGAGTGGTATATTTGGCCGACTGCACCCCAAAATTTTTGCTCAACAAAAACGGTCCACTGGAAATGCGCCTTCTCATTTATATACGTTCTCTGCTTGCGATTCTCTGTTTACGATCTTTGCGTTTACGTTCTTTGGTGTGCATAATTTTTACATTTAACTATTTTTGTTATCACCCTGTGCCGATTTGGCAAAGTTCACCGATAGTTGAACAACTCCCATGAAACACGTCGGACAGATGTCGCTTTATTTTTTGTTGCGAATTTTCCTTTTATTCGATTCGTAAACAATGACTGCAACAAGCGAAGCTGTTGAAAAAATAACTTTAACGCTTTTAAATGGCACTGGATATGTTTTTAACGTGAACGGTAAACATATACCTTAACTAGGATTTCTTAGGTAATAAACAGATTCCTGATTATCCTTAACAGACTACATTACATTGCGACGGAAGCACCGTGTTGTGGGCGCGCTGGTGGGCACGTGCAGCATCCGAGGCTGGTCGGCGAATGATTGCAGTAAGTTGGAGAAATTTGAGATAAATAACTACAGTTAAGCTCCTTCCTTAGCTTTACCACTGGAGCTAACGCCGCATGAGACACGCTTTCTGGTGGAGCGAGGCATTGCTCAACTAGTTTCCAAGCAAGAATCTTTACTGCGGGTACCAGAAGCTAGCGAGCTTGTTCAGTATCATGAGCAGTTGGAAGCAGGCTTCACTGCACAGGCGGAGACATTAAAAGCTCTAAAGTTGCGAGAGACGGAACGCAACATAAGCAATATACTGGCTGGGAAGCGAAAAAAGCTGTTAAGAGAAGGAGTAGCGGAAGCTGGTAACAAAATTTGAAAATTATTTCAAAAATAATATCCTACGCGTAGTTCATTTTCTTTACAGATATTAAACTAGATGCTGCGCAGATACTGCAAGAAATAGCCGATAATTTCGTTTTTGATCGCAAAAATGCACAACTGGAAATTGCTTGCGCTCATCCACAGCCACTTGGTAAGTACATACATGGGGCCTGTGCGAGGCACGTAATAAAAGCGGTATTACTGCCGTCTGATGAAAAATGGCAAGGTTGTTGCAAATGCCCAACTCATAATACATTGCTGGAAATTCGCGCAACACTGCGATTGTGATTGCTACTCGAACAAGCCCATACTTTTAATACTTTCTTATTTTCATAATGCGCCAATTAAAAAAATATGTAAATATTTCAGCAAATAAAACCGTGGAGCCGCCTTCTGTTGAGAATCCCCTCAAATATCAAGTATTTAGAGAGTTTTGGACACGTGGATATTATGTCACTGCAGGCGATTCATTTGGCGCTGATTTCTTGCTTTATCCTGGCGATCCACTACAGTACCACGCATCACATATCGTAGTATTACTCGAAACGCCTGTGGTGGAGCCTTTGTACTTGATTACCAAAGTGCGCTTATCCGTGATAGTAAATAAGATTTGCATTTTTGCTTACTTTGTTAGTGAGGGAGAAGGAGACGATGCTATGGATGGTGCTGGCTCAGATCGTAAGGTTCATTATCAAACTGTGCGGTGGGAAGGTAATAGAGACAAACTAACTGCAGCCGCAGGTACGAGTAGAGACAGCTGATGCAAAATAATAAAAAGTAGCAAATCATAAAACTTCCGAAAATGACTAAAGCTGAGAGATTCAGTTTTAATTAAATTTAAATGACTTTGTCCTTTGTATGTATGTAATTACATAAACAAAATTCTGTTAATATAATTAAACTGAAAAATAGGTATTGCCATGCCCTGCATTTATATAAATATATGCCCATAAGAAATTTCATTAATAAAAACGTTCGAACTCATTTCTAATCGCTCCTCCTGGCGGAATATGTTCTCTCGGTACTTAGAACATCTGCCGTACATTCTATCAATGAAAATAAACGCCTAAATTTACGAACACTGAAAGGGCATAAAAAGCTGAACGGAGCTGTAACAGCATACAAAACAACTTTTAAACTACGCAGCACCAGTGTGGTCGCCGGGGACTAGTAGGACGCAGTGGACGAAGCTACAGACTGTACAGAACACCGCACTCAGGACAGCGACAGGACGCATCCTCGTTCCCACGACAGTCGGGTCTACGTAACCGGAACGACCCAGATTTATATCTGGCCAAGGACTGTCACTCCAGCAACACTCCCCAAAAAGTCTTTGGGGATTTTGTATGCTGCTACAACAACAACAGGATGCATCCTGATGTCGCCAGAACATCACCACAACGAGGCACAAACAACAACAACAAATGCTCCCTATAAAGGAGCACAACATAATGCTCTGCAAGCAGTTTCTGATCGGGAGCCACAGAAGTGGCCACCCGAAAAGACAGCTGCTTGAACAGGAGCCCTCGCCTA
Organism: Rhagoletis pomonella; assembly: GCF_013731165.1. Taxonomy (NCBI): domain Eukaryota; kingdom Metazoa; phylum Arthropoda; class Insecta; order Diptera; family Tephritidae; genus Rhagoletis; species Rhagoletis pomonella. The sequence goes on along the minus strand of NW_023471171.1, from coordinate 947 downwards.
GGCACGTCAGGAGTCATCTATATGAACTGACGGACGAAGCCCAGAGGTTCGTCAAGCAGCCTCTGGACCCGTCAGCTTACCGACTGGCCCTGAACGGCATTCACAGGGAGTCAGTCTCGAGTTATGTAGACTCTAGACCTGTGAATGCTGTTCTAGGCACACCACCACCGGACATAGACGAGACGGAGCTTCATCGGCCTCGGGAGACACTAACAACAATAGCCCAACTTCGCTCTGGCTACTGCAGCAGGTTAAACTCATACCTGAGTACATTGAATGAGGATGTGCGAAATGAGTGTCCGGCATGCGGAGAGACCCCACATGACTCGAAACATCTCTTCGTATGCCCGGAAAAACCGACAACCCTAACGGCTTTGTCCCTGTGCACCGACCCGATAGGGGCTGCACGCTTCCTAGGGCTGCCGTTAGTGGATCTTGACAACGACTGAGATATCAACCGATCTGGGCGGGGTTGTAGCCGCTACAACAACAACAACAACCGCATACAAATCCTCAAAGAGATTTTGGAAAATAATGCTGGAGTGAGTGATCTTGACCAGATATACAACTAGGTCCAGGTTACGTAGATCTGGGTCGGAATAGCGGCATTCGTGATAGAGTGATTATTCGTTTTCAATCGATTTTTAAATCAACAAAAAGTGCTCAGTTAGAAGTGTCTGGTAGGATGCCACAGGCGTGAGCCTCTGCTTGAGGAAAAGCCTCAACCCAGGCCCGTTATAGGCATCTCTTCAATGCATGGTTGCGCTCCAGACATATCGACCAACCATTGGGCCCGACGTACCGACGACTGCTGCTGTCGAGAACCGGACATTCATGAACACACGGAAGGCGAACTGGGACGGTTTCACGGAATTCACAGATCGCAAATTCAATGCTCTTCCTCTACCATCATGCGCGCGCGTAGCAGAGCGCAATATCCGCAGGAT
>NW_023471170.1:0-4583 GCF_013731165.1 Rhagoletis pomonella | reverse complement strand
TTTCTTCTAATATGAATTCGCCTTGTTTACAACAAGCACATCATTTTGACATTAGGAAGTACCGCGGCGAAAATCTAAATTCGCCAGTAACACCACCTTGTTTAAATTCCCCTTGACTGCGAACAGCGAGAGAATGAGAGATAAACTTCAGAACGTTCTAGAGTTGCCATGAGTGCGAGCGCAGGTATATAAAGCCGCCGTTACAGATAGAAGACAAGTCAGCTGCAAGTTAGCAAGCTACCAGTCAAATTGTAAACCAGAGATCAATTGTGTTAAGCAAGTTTTGTAAAGTGATTTAATTGCTTTAACTAGTGTTGTTAATTGTTGTTAATGCATAAACAAGTATTGTGAAGTGTTTGTTGTACAATAAAGTTAATTGTACTGTAATTTGGTCATCGTGAGCGTTTGTTTAACAATCCAGCGATACGAACCTGGAGATTTTTGGTAATTCCCAAGACCGATAGAATACTGTATTCGTAAACTGAATTTTATTATTAAGCAGAATATTAATGTTTAAAAATGCAATAAAAAATAAATAAATGGACTAAAACTCTCTCTTCTCCGGTTTACAATCAAAATTTTCTACACATTTTGTATTATTTTAGTGTAAGTTTTTTCATTTAGCAGGCATATTTCCAATCATAAAGCCTTAAAACTGCGTATTTCTGCTTTTCATAGCCCGTAATTATATATATTTTTCAGTCTTGACAATCAACATTAAGGCCATTTTTTGAGAATTGATTGTCCTTAAAGAATATGTCAATATATTTCATTTCAAACGGTTCAATAGTTATTAAATCTTTAATGAAAACTAATTTTTGTACATGTTATTTACATGGAAAATTTCAAATGACCGACACCTTTGAAAATTGCCATACAAATTTTTCCAAATGGAAAATTTTTCTTCTCAGTAAATAGGTCCTTTTAAGACCATAAATTCGTTAGGTTAGTTATTTTGGATCCCTCTAATATATATTTTTATGTGAAAAATTATACATGAGTATGTTAACCAAAAACTTTGTTTTCAGATGAAGTACTACAATTGGAGGAGAAATTGCGTGAGCTGAAATTGGCTAATCAGCGTCTGGCGCGCAACAGTCGCGTTCATTTCGGCGAGTCCTTAAAGGCCTTTGATCAGCCATTAATGTCTGAGCCAGCGTTCGTGGTTGACGAGAGGGAACTTAGTCAAGCCCAAATAAGCGCAAGCAGCGCTACCTCAACCAGGTCACTGGGATGGCTACTTTTGCTACTGGGACTTTACACAATTGTTCGGAAATTTATGTAAATAGAACTTCGACCTACAACCCAAAAACTTGTCCACGGAAGTTGCAATGGCTTTTAAAAATTTCACCTACTCAAGAAAAGTATAAAATGGGAGGATGTAATATGCCCGAGTGAATTACCTAGTATAAAGTAGCCACAGGGAAATGAGAAATAATATTCAGGTTGCATTGGAAAAGAGTGTATGTAATACATATGTGTCAATTTTTAGTAAATGGTACATATCATTATACGTATGCGTGTAGTTGCAATAAATCTTAGTAAGAACGTTTGCAAATAGTACTTATTAACTGCCATCAAAACTGTGGAATATTAAAAAAAACTAAAAGATTATAAACATTTTAAATTAAAATAAAACAAAATATACATACATACATACTAATAATTAGAGCTCGAATTTTTATGCTAAAAAATAAGCCTAAAATATGTACCCTCTACCTAAACATACTTAAGCAGTACTTACTTATATACCAGCATAAACATTTTGCTTAATGTTATGATACTACGTATGTACATATTTTCCGGCCTTTTTTAACTTAAAACTCCGAGCTTTACTAAATAATCATGATAGAGAAAAATGAGAACGTACATACATCTAAGAAATCAGTATGGCAGCTGAAAATTATGACTAACTTTTGTACCAATTTAAATACGTAGTATGTTAAAAGCTTAGGGTCCAGGTTTAATAAAAAATACGTAGTATTTTTCTTGAAGAATTTTCAGCAGATTTTACTGACGATAAATTTTGTTTCTAACGATTAAGTCACTACTAGTCTACTAAGATAAAAAGTTTTGTTTAAGCTAATTCAAAAATAATTTTAATAATAAGCAAAGGAAAAAATAACTAATAAATATCGATTCTATATATATTACTAAGTACCTTGACTTAAGATTTTCTTTGTTATTTTAGGCCTCATTGGGAGTGTCGCGTCGCATCGAAAATTACAGGCATTCAGGGTTGCCACTGACTAAAAAAATACTTACCATCCACTTGAAAGGAAATTTACCAAATATGGAAAATATCTACCAATAACTTTTTTTAGTTATTTTTATAAAAACTATAGTTTTGTACTATCGTTTCTACAAAAGCGAAAGTTATGAAACTAAAGGCAACAACGAAACTTTATCATTTGGAGTTCTTCTTCTTCTTATTTGGCGCTGTAACCGCCTAAGCGATTTTGGCCGAGTCCAAAACAGCACGCCAGTCATTTCTCTTCTGTGCTAACTGACGCCAATTGAAAATGCCAAGTGAAGCCAAGTCCTTCTCCACCTGGTCTTTCCAACGCAGAGGAGGCCTTCCTCTTCCTCTGTTCCCAGCATCGCGGCCCGCGTTGAATATTTTCAGAGCAGGAGCGTTTCTGTCCATCCGAACGACATGGCCAAGCCAGCGGAGCCGCTGAATTTTAATTCGCTGCACTATGTCTATATCGTTGTAAAGCTCATACAGCTCATCGTTAAATCGTCTGCGATATTCGCCATCACCAACGCGTAAAGGTCCGTAAATCTTTCGCAGATTCTTTCTCTCGAAAACTCCAAGAGCCGCCTCATCAGATGCTTTCATTGTCCATGCTTCCGCGCCATACACCAGCACAGGCATGATGAGTGACTTATAGAGTGTGATCTTTGTACGACGAGAGAGGACTTTACTTCTCAATTGCCTACTCAGCCCAAAGTAGCACTTGTTGGCAAGAGTGATTCTCCGTTGGATTTCAAGGCTGACATTATTATTGGTGTTAATGCTGGTTCCCAAATAAACGAAGTCGTCTACTTTTTCAAACTTGTAACTGTCAAAAGTGACGTGGGTGCCAAGACGCGTATGCTCTGACTGTTTGTGTGATGACAGGAGATACTTCGTTTTGTCCTCGTTCACCACCAGACCCATTCGCTTTGCTTCTCTATCCAATCCCGAGAAGGCAGAACAGACGTAGCCCTTGTTTTTACCGATAATATCGATGTCGTCGGCATACGCCAGCAATTGTACGCTCTTATAAAGTATTGTGCCTGAGCGGCTCAGTTCTGCGGCTCTTATTATCTTCTCCAACATAAGATTAAAGAAATCACACGAAAGGGAGTCCCCTTGTCTGAAACCTCGTTTGGTATCAAACGGCTCGGAGAGGTCCTTCCCTATTCTGACGGAGCTGGTGGTATTGCTCAACGTCATTTTACACAGCCGTATTAGTTTCGCGGGGATACCAAATTCAGACATCGCGGCATAAAGGCAACTTCTCTTCGTGCTGTCGAAAGCGGCTTTGAAATCGACAAATAGATGGTGTGTGTCGATCCTATTCTCGCGGGTCTTTTCCAAGATTTGGCGTATTGTGAATACCTGATCTATGGTGGATTTTCCAGGCCTAAAGCCACACTGATAAGGTCCAATCAGCTCGTTGACGGTGGGCTTCAGTCTTTCGCACAATACGCTCGATAAGACCTTGTAACCTATGCTTAGAAGGCTAATTCCGCGGTAGTTGGCGTGTATGGCGGGGTCGCCTTTCTTGTGGATTGGGCAGAGCACACTTAAATTCCAGTCGTCGGGCATGCGTTCATCTGACCATATTCTGTACGAGCTGATGCATGCACCTCATCAGCTTCTCGCCGCCGTACTTGAATAACTCGGCTGGCACTCCGTCAGCTCCAGCAGCTTTGTTGTTTTTCAGCCGCGTAATCGCTATTCGTACCTCGTCATAGTCAGGCGGTGGGACAGCTACTCCATCATCATCGACTGGGGACTCGGGTTCGTCTTCCTCACTACTTTCAGCGCTGCTACCATTCAGTAGGTTATAAAAGTGTTCCCTCCACAATTTAAGTATATTCTGGACATCGGTCACTAGGTCGCCATTGTTGTTCTTACAGGAGTTCGCCCCGGTCTTGAAACCTTCCGTAAGTCGCCTAACCCTCTGGTAGAATTTTCGGGCGTTCTTCCTGTCGGCCAGCATCTCAAGCTCTTCGCACTCACGTATTTCGGCCTCTCTCTTCTTATTGCGGCAAATACGTCTCGCTTCCTTCTTCAGTTCCCTATAACGGTCCCACATGGCTCGCGTTGCGCCCGATCGCAGCGTGGCCCTGTAGGCGGCATCTTTTTTCTCTGCGGCTTCTTGACATTCCTCATCGTACCAGTTGTTCTTTCGGGCTCGCTGAAATCCAACTACTTCTTCGGCGGCGGTACTTAATGATCGGGAAATGTGGTTCCACTGCTCGCGTACGTCGGATTGTTGAAGAGTGCTCTCAGAGAGCAGGTGTGTGAGTCGAGTGGCGAATAAATTGGCCGTCTGTTGTGATTGCAGCTTTTCGACGTTAAGCTTTCC
>NW_023471169.1:0-4584 GCF_013731165.1 Rhagoletis pomonella | reverse complement strand
AGCGGCAAATCAGCTGCACTTGATAGTAGTTGGTTGAATAAGGAAAAATGAATTAGCAACAAGAGTTTACGGGATGTACATAGCTCAGTGGTTAACGATTCTGACTTTGAACATCGAATTCGCAGGTTCGATCCCTGCTGAAGTCTAGAAAAAAAAGTCTGATGAGGAGATGTGGTGATCTCCGAAATAGTGCTATAACTTCTACCGCTTAGACTTGGTTGCTTTTTCAATTTTTCTTAATATACAATCGTGGTACAAAGCTCAATAAAAATATTAAAAATAAACAATTTCGTTCGGTCGCCATAGCGCCATAGTTCAAAACATAGTGGAGCGGCGAGTGAAGCGAAGAGCTTTCATCGAGCAAGGCTTCAATTAAAAAAGTGTGTGTACGCTTTGCTCTTCACTATACGCTCTCCCCATATATGTAATACTTCTATATTGGCAGTACGTTGAAAGTACATCCGCCAACATTAGAGTGCAGATATGTAATGATAGAACGAGAAAACCAACCAACCAATGTACTCAGAATGACATTTGAAAAGAATACAAAATCAGGAGCGGTGCAGTAATCGTCAATATTTTAGAAAATTAAATTTTAATTAAAGCCAAAAAAAATTTTGTTTAACTTTTGAACAAAAATGTAAGGGAAAAGGAATCGTGTTGCACGCGTCAGTATGTTATACTATTTACTTAAAAATGAGCCGTATCAGGGAAAACGGGCAGACGCTACATGTTGGCTAAGGAGCTGGAAAGGAAGGCACGGATCCTCTCATCCTATCTTTTAAGAGTGGTTATGGTGATCGCCTCAAGTGTAACTTATACATCTCTTGCTTCAAATTCAAATCCGCCGGTTACCACAAAGCTCGCCCCAATCACGTTCAGGGAAAAATTTTTGGTTATTTTATTTTTCTATTTTTTTAATATTTGTAATTTAAACCGCTCCTGGAGTAACTTGACAGTGGTTTGTTTGTAATAGTTCACAAATATACATTTATACTAACACAAGCAAACATTTATTTGATAGGCTGTCTCCCTTTGATTGCGTAATAAAAACACATAGTGAAGATACGTTACTATCAATATAGAAGTATTAGATATATGGCTATCCCATTGAAACATATGCGTTTGAAATCGACGCTTTGCTCGATGCTCGCCGCTCTACTATATTTTTGGCCTAAGTGTATTGCGAGTAAAGAAATTTTGAATAACATCAGATAATATTATTATGACTATGATTACTATAACTATTGTGAACTCCTGGCGTGTAATTTCTGGTGTATACCAATGACATCGATATCATCGGTAACAAAAACGTCGAAGTCTGTCTGTCTGTAAAGAAGCAAAGCGATTGGGTTTGGTGATCAACGAAGACAAGACGAAGTATCTCCTGTCATCAAACAAAGAGTCAGAGCAGTCTCGCCTTGACACCCACATTACTGTTGCCAGTTGTAATATCGAGAAAGTAGAGAATGTCGTTTACTTGGGAACCAGCATTAACAAAGATAATAATGTCAGTATGGAAATCCAATGCAGAATCACTCTAGCCAACAAATGCAACTTTGGACTGAATAGGCAATTCGGGAGTACAGTTCTCTCTCGACGTACAAAAACCACACTCTATAATTCACTCATCATGCCCATGCTGGTATATGGCGCAGAAGCTTAGACAATGACAACGTTCGATGAGACGGCTCTTGAAGTATTGGAGAGAAAGATCTTAGGGAAGATTTACAGGCCTCTGCGCGTTGGCGACGGGAATACCGCAGACGATCGAACGATGAGTTGTATGAGCTTTACAACGAAATGGACATAGTGTATCGAATGAAAGTACAGCGGCTCCGCTGGCTTGGCCACGTCGTTCGAATGGGAAGCGACGTTCCATTTCTGAAAGTATTAAACTCGCAATCCGCTGGTGGTAGCAGAGGAAGAGGGAGAGACCAAGTGGATAAGAACTTGGCTTCGCGGGGCATTTCCCATTGTCGACTGGCGTTCTCCTTCAGCGCCAAATAAGATTGATTATTTATGGCAACGGTTCGTTCAAACAATTACATAACCTTAGCTATCGCTTCGCCCGGAATTGCTACCAGGTGGAAACATTGTTAATTCAGCTCTTAAGCTGCCATTGAACATATAAATCATCGAGACTCCTACTTGCAATATTTCCAGAACATCCGGTATGGAAAAAGTAGTACAAAAATTTAAACTAATTATTTGAGATCAGTGCACGATGGCACATAAAAAATTGCTTGAGGTCCTTGATCCATTGTCGCAGGATTTGCATGGAAACGTCCAACCATTCGGGAATGTATTGATATTGCCCTCAGGAGATTTTACGCAAACATTGTCTGTAATTTCTTGATTAACACTAGATAAATGCTTACCTGAAATAGTCAACATTGTGGCTAGACGAACATACATATATACACTGCAGCCAAGGGATTTTCGAGACAAGTACTGGATATTGGGAACGAAAAGCTGCCAGCTAACGAGAGATTAAGACGAATTGTATTGCCTGATAATTTTTGTAACTAAGGAACATCAAAAGGAGAACTGATGGAAAGAATGTTTCTTAATTAAGAAAATTTATTAGAGGCTCAGTGAACGAGCTATTCTTGCTGCGAAGAATAAGGATGTCTATCAACTAAATAAGAGTGGTATTGACAACAGTCGTTGCTTGAGCTGGTCTGCTCTTTTACCAGACTGCCAGGCCACTTGCTCACTTTGGTGAAAACCACTAATGTTATTCAATCCGGCATTCAAAGTGACAACTGTTTAGCTGAGGGAGAGCGGGAGACCAGGACTCAAATCGCAACATCCGTTCACCGATCGAAAACCATACGAAAGAAAATTACGTGATACGTCAGGCAGTATAAGCTGAATGAGACAAAGACTACATTCACGTACGTCATAATCTGAAAAATTTGTTTTTACGTGACGAGTAATCCGATATCGTATGTGACGATTCGAGCGCAGGTTTAGAGTTGTGGTCGATGAGGAGGTAGGGATTACCTTTGCGAGTGTTTGTGTATCGAGCTCAATGAGTCCGTATGGTTTATAGGTGCACATGAAGTCAGCCACGCACTTCATACACTTGATATGCGAGAGAGAAAGAGAGAGAGAGAGAGATATGCGGGTAGGCTGATGAAGCGGTAGCGCAAGATGTGGCCGTTTCACCATGTATTCATTGTGGGACTCCATTGGAGGAGTCATGCTCTAGCTGCCTTAGGCTGCTGGGAAATGAGCTGGGATTTATCCAGGGATGCATTCGTGCAGAGCCCCAGTGTGGTTTGTAAGCAGTAGCTTAATACCATGCCAAAAATTACTCCGGGGGTGGAGTGTGGGTGATGCTCAAAGCACCGTGTGATAGCCAAGCTGGGTTAGTGTTGACCATAGCTGAAAATGACAGCGGCTTATCACTTCACTAAGTTCAGCGAAGAGATATTTGAGAATTGCATAAAAAATGCATACCCAATTAAACACGTGCGAAGACGTCTGTGTGTTCGCTGTTCTTTGTTTAAGCGGGAAATGCATAAGTCGCTTAAACAATAACATATGCGTCGATAAACACCGTTGTGGAAGAAGACGAATCAATTAATTATCCAACGGAATTTTTGAAATCGATTGACCTTCCAGGGATGACCCCACATACTGATTTGAAAATAGGTGTTCCAATTATAACGGTGCGAAATATTAATCAGCTAAAACTCCGCAACAGTACGCGACTCGCAGTTAAGAAATTGATGAAGAACGTAGTGTAAGTAAAGATTTTTACGTGGCCTTTCAAAGGTGAAGAATTCCCATGATTCCGACCGATACACTATTTCAATTTTAAAGATTGCAGTTCCGAATTCGATTGACATTCGGAATCACAATCACTATTGCCCAAGGTTATCCTTTGGAAAAGTATGGTTTAGAGTGAGATGCAAATTGGTTCTTAGATGTTGCGTGTTCCCGTGTCGGCAAACCAGATATCCTTGATATCAATGCAGAGAATGGAAACATGACGAATATTGTGTGCACACAAGTACTTATTACAAAATCAAACTCATATGAAACGTATGCTTTGTTTCGTTAATAATTTATCATCCATGTAACAGGAATATGCCACAGCAAAGCGTGGCAGAGTATAGCTAGTTATTTTATAAAGTGACCATACTAATCCTGAATTGATTAAAAAATTACGTTTAAAAAAAGTCGTTTGGAACCTGACTAACTAAGTTATTCAGCCTTTCTGAAAACGAATATTCGTTTTACTCATTCTTAAACGCAATTTTTGAATCAATTCGGGATTAGTATGGTCGCGTCATAAAATCATGCATAAAAACAAAGTTGAAAAATTGTGAAAAAAGTTAAAAAAAAATGTGTTTGCTAGGCATATATACGCAGATATTTTAAGGTTCATAAATTTATATATATGTACATCATTTGTAAGGCCCAAGTTTCTTCTTTCTTAAACGAGTGAGAAACTCGGTGGATAGTCAACAATTACAGGCTTTTAAGTGCGCTAACGTACAAAAAGCCGGATTTTTAACCGCAAACCAATGTATTGGGGTGTTTGGCAAATTTCATATTTCGAATTTGGTT
>NW_023471168.1:0-4584 GCF_013731165.1 Rhagoletis pomonella | reverse complement strand
AAAAAGATCGCGGCAAGGGCCTCGCCGGCTGACGAATCTCGTAAATGCATCCAGGAAAGCTTGCGACGAGAGGTCATCGACAACCTCAATATGCACCGCCTTGGTTGCCATGCAAACAAAAATGGCTAAATATGTCTTTACCTTGGTGCGTGACCGTTTGGCGCCAACGCGCACCGTAAACGGACCGCAATAGTCGACCCCTGAAGACACAAACGCCCGTGAAGTACTGATACGTTGTCTTGGTAATGATGCCATTTGCTGCGAAAGAGTCACGCCACGGTGTCGGCGGCAGATAACACACTTCTGTCCGTAACTTCGAACGGCTTGTCTACCATTCAATATCCAATAACGCGAGCGTAGAGTTTGGAGTACCAGTTGCGGTCCACCATGAAGCGTTGTTTCATGTGCATGTCTGATTATCAGCTCGACTAGTCTACCGTGTTTAGGTAAGATTATGGGGAACCGCCTATCTTCTGGCAGATCAGCCTTACTGATGCGGCCTCCGACGCGCAGAACGCCTGTGTCATCCATGTATGGATTCAATGACTTTAGCTTGCTGGAACTAGATACGCCAGTTCCTTTTCGGATTTGGGCCAAATCAACTGCAAAGTTCTCGTGTTGCTCATTTCGAATCAGTATATTAAGAGCGTTGTCGATTTCTGTTGGGCTGACTACCAATGTACGCAAATGCCGCCGTGTTGGAAGCCAACGTAGAAGAAGTGCTGCCGTACGCACGAGTGGCAGAAGTGAACTGAAGCGCTCACTCAACGGAATCATCTGGCCATCACGTCGACGAGTAGTGAGAGCTGGCTGATGGGTTGTTGTCGCTACGAAGGAGGAAACTCTTTGTTCGCTTTGCAGAATATTGTGCTCCTCGTCGTTTAATTCAATCACAGAGAAGTTGGGTGTATGCTTATCCATAATCCATCCTGGGCCCTGCCACCACAGTGGATGATCCAGCAGCTGCGATGCCCGAATACCTCTACTGGCGCAATCTGCCGGATTCTGAGCTGATCTTACATAATGCCAACAGTTTGGTGAGGTTAACTCATGTATTTGATGCACCCGGTTCGACACAAACGGCTTTAGAGTAGTGGGCGGCTTGCGTAGCCAACACAACACAATCCGAGAATCAGACCAGAGGTAATAAGGAGTATCTGTTAATCTCAAGGAAATACGTACGTTTTCGAGGGTAACAGCGAGCAAATGTGCGGCACAAAGCTCCAGACGCGGGATCGTTGCTCCTTTAAGGGGCGCCACCTTGGTACGAGCCGTAAGCAGTGATACAGCTGAATGACCTTCCGCATCTGTGGCTCTAATATATATTACAGCTGCATACGCGAGCGTACTGGCATCGCAAAATCCTAGCAGGGTAGTAGCTCTTCCTTCAGCCATACCTAGCCATCGCGGAATCCGGATTTTGTTTATTACGTCGAGTTCGCTGTAAAAGGCTACCCAGGTGGTTTGAAGTTCATCTGGCAGTGGTTCGTCCCACGACAAGCCAGCCGCCCACAACCTTTGTATGAATATTTTTCCAGTAATAACAACTGGTGCCAGTATGCCGGTAGGGTCGAATAATTTTGCGACGGCACTTAGTACCCGTCGCTTCGTTAGGAAGCCTGAGCTCTCTTTCAGATCTACCTTGAAAAAATAGCTCATCTGCTGCTGCATCCCATCGAAGCCCAAGTACAGTTGCTGTTGGTGATTCGATGGTCATCTCTACGTTAGGAGAACGGTTGCCAATCAAGCGTGCTAATACTTCACCACTATTGGAATTCCATTTACGTAAATGGAAGTGGCCTTCAGACAATATGGAAGTCACGTTGAATGCAAGTTCAGTTGCATTTTCTTCAGTGTCACAGCTGGTAAGAAAATCGTCGACATAAAAAGACGACAAGATCGCATCGCGTGCCGCTATCGATTGTTGACTATCAGCGACCACTTTGTAGTTGTCGTATGCGCATTGGTTGAGTGCGCGGACCGCGTTGTAGGGACTGCTAGCCATACCATAAGTCACCGTTGTAAGGCGGTATATAGTGATGTCATCGGTTGGGGACTCTCTCCAAATAATGCGCTGAAAATCTCTATGCTCGGGTTTAACAAGTACCTGTCGAAACATCTTCTCAACATCGGCAGACAATGCGATGCGAAAGCGGCGAAAGCGAAATATTATGTTAAGTAGCGGATCTTGTATTGTCGTTCCTACCAGCTGAACTTAGTTCAGGGAGACGCCGGTTGTAGTTCTCGCCGAGGCATTGAACACAACGCGAAACTTCCCCAAAACTGCATGATGCGGGATATAAAAGCCCGTTTCATTATCGTTCAATGAGTATGCGCGCTCCATATGGCCTAGGTCTGCATATTCGCGCATAAAAGCAATGTATTTCTCCCGGAGTTCACTATTTGCTGCCAGTCGCCTCTCAAGAAGGTAAAACTGTCGTAATGCATGAGTATAAGAATCTCCCAAAGCCGGCGCATCAGGACGAAATGGTATGCATACAACGTAGCGTCCGTCAGGTGTGCGAGAGTGGGTGTTACAAAAAAATTCGTTCGCATTCGGCATCTCCATCATATTCTAGGGAGGGCACTTCCTCTAACTTCCAAAAACTTCGGAGCAGTTCCTCCAAGTGTATGTCCTCGTCGCATAGCTGCGTACTTAATGCGAGAGTTGGCAACGTTGAAGGTTGTGCTGCAGAAACTGGGCCAAATATGACCCACCCGAAAGCAGTGCGTTGAGCGTGCGGCTCACAAGGACCGCCAAATTTGAAGTCAGTTTCGACAACTTGACCCCATACGTCAGCACCAATTAGCACGTCGATATTACCGGGAACGCCGAATTGTGCATCCGCTAATTGTATGCTGGACAAGTGCTTCCACTGTGTCATGTCAATATACGTTGCGGGGATGACCGTAGTAATTGACGGAATGACAAGCGCAGTTATCTTCAGCGTAAAACTAGTATGGGCAGATTCTAATGTGAGCGAGACGCTACCACGAGCGCGAGCGGAAGAATGGGCACAAATTCCTTGGACAGGGATATCACATTTACGTCTACGAAGAGATAAAGAATTAGCTAACTTATCTGTAACAAAACTGACCTGCGATCCCGGGTCACAGAGCATGCGCGCCATGCGTCGAGTCGTTGGGTCACCGTATGCATAAACGCGTGCTGTCGCTAATAAAACTGTGTGATGCGCATTGGTATGGCAGGTGACCGCCGAAGCTTCTAGTCAGATGGACTGATCCTTGTTCATGGGAACCGGTTGAGTGGTTGTCGCGGTCAGCCCTCCTGCGTTCGTAGATAAAGTTTCCCGACAAAGCAATGAGTTGTGCTTCCGATTGCAATGTCGGCAAAGACCCGAAGGGCACTGCTTAGCTGAATGTCCCAATTTTAGGCAATTGAAACAAAGCCTAGCGGCTTTAAGGGCATTTACACGTTCTTCGTGGTTCATTGCAAGAAAACGGGTGCACTTTGTAGTGCGATGCGGTCCTTGACAGTATGCGCATTTTCCTTCTTCTGCAGCTGCGACGTGGGATTTTACAGTACGTTGTGAACTAGTGCGCTGTTGCCCTCGAGATGTAGCGTCGGTCCTGCTGGACCACGTGACAATGGCTGTGGAGAGGCTGTGGGCGCGTTGGCTCAAAAATGACAGTAGCTCATCTAACTTCGGAATTTCGGTAGGCGAACAACTCATGTTCCATTCACGCTGAGTGACAGTTGGAAGCTTAGAAACTATTATGGGAACAAGCATAGCATCCCACTCTACGACTGGCAGCCCCATCACCCGTAACGAACGCAGTGACTCCTGCACTGTATCGACGATGGCCAATAATGATTCTGATGAGTCCTCTGACGATGGCTTAATGTTAAGAAGACGGGACACATGTGTTTCGGCTAACTGCTTCTTATTGTCAAAGCGCTCCTTCAGAGCACTCCATAATTCGCCATAGCCGCCCGAGTATACACTTCCCACGAGTGGCACTGCATGTGAGCTAACTGCCTGTCGCAACTTCCCCAATTTGTAGGCCTCAGGATACTCGGTGTTGTGCACGAGTAATTCAAATGCGTCCTTAAATGCTAACCAGGTTTGCATCGTACCGTCGAACGTTGGAATGGCGAGTGGCTCCAACCTAAACTCACATTCATGCGAATGCTGCCTTCCGGCTTGTACGTTTGGCTTCGCACCTGTAATCGCGCGGTTGAGAATGCAACAAGTGTCGTTGTATATATCTTCCACTTCTTCCCAGAGCGTTTCATGAGCCTCAACCTCGCCCTTTTCCGCACTGGCCACCAATAGCTCATGGTTAGCCACAAATCGCGCAAAGTGGCTTGAAACCGATTTCAATTCTTGCTCTAATTGGAATTCGTCATAGGAGCCAAGTTTACTCGCTTGCACTCGTTCATATATGCGTTTAATTGCTTTTATAGCCGACGCACGCAACCTTAATTCCGCCATTACCGAAAACTTAATAACTTTAAATTTAATGCAATTTGTCCTCACAGGAGGCACCAAAATGTTCTGTACAAAGCTTAATAAAACACGTTATTTCTCAACACGATTAGAAACACTTCTATTTTATTTT
>NW_023471167.1:228-4584 GCF_013731165.1 Rhagoletis pomonella | reverse complement strand
TTAAACTGTACTAAAAGATATTATGTATTTTTTTCCAAAAAAAAACATGCTTTAGAAATGTCCCGATTTTTGTCCACAGAAATCTGGTCCCGGTATAAATATGTCTTAACCTTTAATTTCGCTCAGACATTTATCTTAAACTTTAGTACGCCATAAAATAAATACACGAGCTAACTCTTGCAAATCCATCGAATATTTTACTACTAGATGGTTATACTTTCAGAAAATGGTAAAAAAGTACGGGCTGGTTTCGACTGTCGTACGGTGTAATAATTACAACAGAATAACGCAATTATTAAAAATCTTCTATACACATTAGGGTGGTCCTTAAAAAGAATCAAATAAACGATTTTTCTTAGTCTCATCCCTTCAATCGGTAACAACACTGTTAAGGCGTGTCGCACAGAGGGCAAAGTTCAGATTCCTCTATGGAGACTCAAAAAATTAAAATGTACTATATTTTAATCCGCTAGGTGGCGCAAGAGTCGAGATATTCAGAAAATCTGTGTTTATGATCCGAATTTAATGAAATTAGAAACGCATAATGTGGGTATAGCTGTAAATATACTAATAATAATAGTAATAATAGATTGGCGCTTACACATACATATGTTAGTGTTTCGCCAAGCTTCTCCTCCGTTTTGTGGCGTGCGCCTTGATGTTGTCACACAAGGCGGAGGAACCGACAGTTTTACGCCGACTCTGAACTGCGATTGTATTTTTATGAGAAGCGGTTTTTTCATGGCAGGAATACACTCGGAGGTTTGTCATTGCCTGCCGAGGGACGAGCGCTGTTAAGAAAAAACGTTTTTTCTATATTTTTTTGCGATGTTGCTTTGACCAGGGCTTGAACCCAGGTGTTGTGGAGTAGAAGCGGGCACTGCTTACCACTACACCACAGTTATTCCAAAAATCTGTATTTATGATTCGATTTTAATGATACATATAAGAAAAGTATGCTGCTGGTGCGATAAGAAATACTTTTATAAAAAAATGGATCCGCTAAGTACTATAAATATAGCGGTTCTGAACCCGGTGCAGCAGCGCAGCTAGAACCGCTATAAGGTTTGCTGCTGCTCCGAATGCTCATATACATATGTACATACAGTCACTCACAGAAGTATTCGTAATTTTTTTTTTCACAATATCCAAAATGTTTTCCATCATAAACCTTTTTCGTTAATTTTCATTTAGAATATAGCTCATTCTATAACAAAAACCATATAAATCATTATTACAAACTTTGTACAATTTTCATCAAAATTTCAAACTTTTTATTCAGAATTTTTAGAAAAAATTTCGGTATGCAGTTTTATAGCCCGTTCAATTTTAGTGCCACAAAGTGCAAGTTTCAAGTAGCAAAAATTACCGCAGATTTTTTAGAATTTTTTTTTGTCGAGGGTGTTGCGCAGTTTCTTCCATATAAAAATAGATTTTCTTCATGCCTTATATGGAAACTAGATATCGCTACTTTCGTTTTTCCAACCACTGCGGCTGCTCTACCACTGCAAATATCCGCACACTTGCTCCATTTCAAATCACTTTTCTGTACAAATTTGTCGATAGCCTTAAAAACGTTGTCGATAGTGGTGTACGTCTCAAGTACTTCGCTCATCAAAAGTTCTTCTTCAATTTGCATTGCGAATGCGTACCTCACTAACACGAAAAGACTGCCTCTAAAATCATGTGGATTCGCTCTTTCACAGTGTGATTTGTGAAGTTCCAAAGAATAAGTAACATATACACGTGCGCGAAGCTGCTGCGCTTGTTACAAGAACATCCCAGACAGCAAAAAATCGGAAAGTTAATCCGAAAACGGGAAGAAAAGTGGATGAAACGCGGATTAGGTCTACAAAAGAAGTGAAAATGGTTGTGAAAAGGGTACGTTTTCGGCTATTTTTCTGAAAATTATCTGAGTCAATTTTTTTGTTGACAAAACGTAGTTTTGTTCTATAATACTCCCAGTGATTATATGCACCTACCGTAAAAATTTCATTAAAATCGGTTGGGCACTTTTGACGCCTATAAAGGACATACAGACAAACATTCATTTATATATATATAGATCAGGTATTTAATGAAGAAATAAATGTTCTTAATATTATTACATGTTTTTCAGCACACATCATAGAATTCTTATGATATTTACAAGTATTTATATTTGTATTTTTATTATATAAATTCTTTAAATTTGGACAAATTAAATCATCTAAATTATATAAAATAATATCCTATCCGAATAAACGTTGAATCAATCTGATTTTCTCCAATCCTTTAGCTTCTTCTTCTTCTTATTTGGCGCTGTAACCGCCTAAGCGATTTTGGCCGAGTCCAAAACAGCACGCCAGTCATATCTCTTCTGTGCTAACTGACGCCAATTGAAAATGCCAAGTGAAGCCAAGTCCTTCTCCACCTGGTCTTTCCAACGCAGAGGAGGCCTTCCTCTTCCTCTGTTCCCAGCATCGCGGCCCGCGTTGAATATTTTCAGAGCAGGAGCGTTTCTGTCCATCCGAACGACACGGCCAAGCCAGCGGAGCCGCTGAATTTTAATTCGCTGCACTATGTCTATATCGTTGTAAAGCTCATACAGCTCATCGTTAAATCGTCTGCGATATTCGCCATCACCAACGCGTAAAGGTCCGTAAATCTTTCGCAGAATCTTTCTCTCGAAAACTCCAAGAGCCGCCTCATCAGATGCTTTCATTGTCCATGCTTCCGCGCCATACACCAGCACAGGCATGATGAGTGACTTATAGAGTGTGATCTTTGTACGACGAGAGAGGACTTTACTTCTCAATTGCCTACTCAGCCCAAAGTAGCACTTGTTGGCAAGAGTGATTCTCCGTTGGATTTCAAGGCTGACATTATTATTGGTGTTAATGCTGGTTCCCAAATAAACGAAGTCGTCTACTTTTTCAAACTTGTAACTGTCAACAGTGACGTGGGTGCCAAGACGCGTATGCTCTGACTGTTTGTGTGATGACAGGAGATACTTCGTTTTGTCCTCGTTCACCACCAGACCCATTCGCTTTGCTTCTCTATCCAATCCCGAGAAGGCAGAACAGACGTAGCCCTTGTTTTTACCGATAATATCGATGTCGTCGGCATACGCCAGCAATTGTACGCTCTTATAAAGTATTGTGCCTGAGCGGTTCAGTTCTGCGGCTCTTATTATCTTCTCCAACATAAGATTAAAGAAATCACACGAAAGGGAGTCCCCTTGTCTGAAACCTCGTTTGGTATCAAACGGCTCGGAGAGGTCCTTCCCTATTCTGACGGAGCTGGTGGTATTGCTCAACGTCATTTTACACAGCCGTATTAGTTTCGCGGGGATACCAAATTCAGACATCGCGGCATAAAGGCAACTTCTCTTCGTGCTGTCGAAAGCGGCTTTGAAATCGACAAATAGATGGTGTGTGTCGATCCTATTCTCGCGGGTCTTTTCCAAGATTTGGCGTATTGTGAATACCTGATCTATGGTGGATTTTCCAGGCCTAAAGCCACACTGATAAGGTCCAATCAGCTCGTTGACGGTGGGCTTCAGTCTTTCGCACAATACGCTCGATAAGACCTTGTAACCTATGCTTAGAAGGCTAATTCCGCGGTAGTTGGCGCGTATGGCGGGGTCGCCTTTCTTGTGGATTGGGCAGAGCACACTTAAATTCCAGTCGTCGGGCATGCGTTCATCTGACCATATTCTGCATACGAGCTGATGCATGCACCTCATCAGCTCCTCGCCGCCGTACTTGAATAGCTCGGCTGGCAGGCCGTCAGCTCCAGCAGCTTTGTTGTTTTTCAGCCGCGTAATCGCTATTCGTACCTCGTCATAGTCAGGCGGTGGGACAGCTACTCCATCATCATCGACTGGGGACTCGGGTTCGTCTTCCTCACTACTTTCAGCGCTGCTACCATTCAGTAGGTTATAAAAGTGTTCCCTCCACAATTTAAGTATATTCTGGACATCGGTCACTAGGTCGCCATTGTTGTTCTTACAGGAGTTCGCCCCGGTCTTGAAACCTTCCGTAAGTCGCCTAACCCTCTGGTAGAATTTTCGGGCGTTCTTCCTGTCGGCCAGCATCTCAAGCTCTTCGCACTCACGTATTTCGGCCTCTCTCTTCTTATTGCGGCAAATACGTCTCGCTTCCTTCTTCAGTTCCCTATAACGGTCCCACATGGCTCGCGTTGCGCCCGATCGCAGCGTGGCCCTGTAGGCGGCATCTTTTTTCTCTGCGGCTTCTTGACATTCCTCATCGTACCAGTTGTTCTTTCGGGCTCGCTGAAATCCAACTACTTCTTCGGCGGCGGTACTTAATGATCGGGAAATGTGGTTCCACTGCTCGCGTACGTCGGATTGTT
>NW_023471167.1:0-128 GCF_013731165.1 Rhagoletis pomonella | reverse complement strand
GCAGGTGTGTGAGTCGAGTGGCGAATAAATTGGCCGTCTGTTGTGATTGCAGCTTTTCGACGTTAAGCTTTCCTTGCATTGTTGGGCGCACATTTTTTGCTGCACAGAGGCGGGTGCGTATCTTGGCT
>NW_023471166.1:0-4585 GCF_013731165.1 Rhagoletis pomonella | reverse complement strand
CTTTGAGTTCGCAATCTTTTAATAACTTCATCGGCTGACGTAGATTTGGTGGGATATAGCCAACAAAATTTGGTGAACGCGTCTACAACAACCAGTATATGCTTATATTGCTTGCACGTCGTTTCCAGTGGACCCACAAAATCAATGTGATACGTATACAAAGGAATATCGTCTTTTCGAATTGGATGTAACTCCCCTTCCTGTCTACCTTGTTTACGATTCGAGATAATACATGTTATACAGCAAGATATGTGTCGTTTTATTTTTTCTTCTAAATTCGGAATGAAGTATTCTTTTGTGATGAGATCTTTAGTCTTCTTCAAAGCAAAATGGCCTCTCTCATGTGCGTTCCTAATTATTTCTCGCTGTAGCGCTCGAGGGACTGCCAAGAGTTCAGAATCCTTAACAATTTTGTAAAGCAAATCCCCTTTGAGAATAAAGTCGTTAAATGTGGATTTCTCTTGAACGATATTGATTACCGCCTTTAAGTCTTCATCTTGGTTCTGAGCTATTTTCATTTTTGTGACAATATTATCGTTTTTAATAATGTAGACTGGATGACGGCTGAGTGCATCTACATGCTTCATACGATCTCCCGAACGATGTTCTACTTTGTAGTCATATTCTTGTAAAAACAGTACCCATCTAGCAACTCGTGTACATAAATCTTTCTTCTCGAGAGTTTTAGCAAAAGCGTTACAGTCTGTAACCAGCTTGAAGTGCTTGCCTAAGATATAGACTCGAAATGTTTTCAACGCTGCTATGACAGCCAGTATTTCCAGTTCATAACTGCAAAATTTCCGCTCAGCATCCGACGTTTTTTTACTCATGTAATACACGGGGTGAAGTTGCCCGTCTTCTGGACATTTCTGTAATAGTATAGCTCCATAACCCTCGATGGAGGCATCTGTATGGATTTCCGTCTCACACTTCTGGTTAAAAATTTTAAGTACGGGGTTTTCAGTCAAAATTTGTTTTACGACATTAAAAGCGTTTATTTGGTTTGGACCAATTTCAAATTTTACGTCTTTCTTCATTAAGTCTGTCAAAGGTTTGGTTATTACAGCAAACTTTTTTATGAATTTACGAAAATAGCTTGCTAAACCCAGAAAACTTTGCAATTGTTTCATGTTCTGTGGCATTTTGTATTTTGAAATTGCCTCAACTTTGCGTTCTGATGGTGACACTTGTTTATTTTCAATAACATGCCCCAAAAACTCGATTTTCTTTTTCAGAAACTGACATTTTTTCAAATTTAGCTTCAATTGGTAATCAGCACATAAATCAATAACTTCTTGCAAATTGCTTAATGCTTCATTTTCGTCTTTACCGGGAATAATTATGTCATCAACGTATGGCAGTGCTATGCCTTTGCGTGTAAGTTCTCGAAAAACCGCGTTGATGTGGCGTTGAAAAACTGCTGGTGAGTTGGTTAATCCAAAAGGAACCTTACAAAACTGGAATTGACCACTGTGGGTCACAAAGGCTGTATATTTTCGGCTAGCTTGAGCCACGGGAACGTGGAAGAAACCGTTTTCTAAATCAATCGTGCTAAATATGGTTGCATCCTGCAGTCTTTCTAATTGATCCTCGATCAGAGGCAAAGGAAAATTGTCTTTTATTATTACTCTATTGATTCGCCTATAATCGATACAAAGTCTGGCGAACCATCGCGTTTTCTTACAAGGACTATTGGGCTAGAAAATTCTGACTCACTTGGTTCGATAATGCCTACTTTTAGCCATTCGTCAATTTTACTGTCGACGATACATCTTTCGGTAAACAGTAGCCTACGCGGTCTTGAACATATAGGCGTTTCGTCTGTTACAATAATGTCCATAACAACATTCGTGCACTTTTGCCCATTGGGCTTATAATTATTAATCATTGCACATACTTTGGCTTTTGTATTTAAACTCACTGATTCGTCAATGTTCAGAGTTTTATTGTCGTCTACGACGTCTACTTTTAAAAAAGGAAAGTCTTTACTTGAATTTAACTTTCGAATGAAAACGTTACCCCCTTTTAAACTTATCCAGGCTTCTTGCAATATTTCACGACCTATAACAACTTCGACGTCTATGCATTTTGATGGAATTACTAAAAAGTTCATTTCAAAATAATCGTCATCAATTCTTACAGTTTCTTTGAAACTACCAATTGGTTTAATTTTATTTTCATTGCGTTTTTCACCAACACCCACTAATTGAAGTTGTACCTCGCGCAGTTCAGGCTTATTTAAATGTTGAAATACATTTTGTGTAACCAAATTGAATTTACTTCCAGTGTCTAATAAGGCGATGAATTTCTTTCCGCCTATTTCAATACTTTTGTTCAAGGCATCGTCTTCTGTACTCATATAACACTGGTCGACGGCCAAAATTTACCAGAGACGCCGTTATGAAATTCGTATGTAAAATCACCCCCTGATTCCGAAAATCAAGGTTATTTTTAATTTTATGGTACCGTTTTTGAGATATTTGCAATTTACCGTTTTTGCAAAAAAAAAAAAATTGGGTCCACTTAATCATATATATCTCAAGAACGAATTAAGCAATTCCAAAACGGTTTGAAGATTTTAAAAGGTAATGAAATTTTCTATAAGCTGTGCATACAACACTTTTTGCTAGGCCCTGTAGATTCAAAGATAACGAACAATCATTACCGATTTTTTCAATTTTTTTTGTAAAAATATAAAAAAAATTGTACTTTGCGGGGAAGGATCTCGAAAACCTTTTATTTTTTTGCAGATTTTTTTTTCTCCCTAAGCTCTGTTATATTACAAAAAAAATAAGGTATCATCGAAGAAAATCGATGCAAAACTACGTAAGTTATAAGCGATCAAATAAAAATACCCAGGTTGCGCAATTTCAACGTATACCTCAAAACGTATGTATGGTATAAAGAAGAGTGAAATATCTAGCTATGCTCTGTTTCTATTGAGTTAAAAGTTCAATTTATGAATGAAATTACCCATATTTTTAACTTTTTTTTTAAATTTATTTATGTTTATACTATATTCACCAACGGTAAACTCGACTCTTTCCGGCCAATCCTTTCTGACGTAGTGGTCCTTACGAGCTCGGCTATCCTACTTGCAGAGGAAGCAGCAGTGCTTGGTGTAGCCACTTTGTAGACCGCATAGCATTGCAACGACTTTGAGATCAGAACATATTTTCCAATCATGCTCTTCATATTTGATAAATTTGAGTATTTTTTGCATTTCCTCGTAGGTTTCCTTTGTATTTACTGCATGTGCAATCGGGATAGAAGGCTTTTTGTTACCAATATGCAATAATACAGCCTTCAAACTCAGTTTATTGCCGTCTATGAACAATCGCCACTCTTTTGAATCATATGTTTGACCAAACTCTTTGAATAAACCAGGGATGTCGTTGCAGTAGCATATACTGTCTTTCTTGGTATAGTGTTTGGAAAATGGTTCGTGACGAGTTCTACTATATGTCACCTTAACATCGGATGACACAAATTTAAATTGTTGCATACGAGAAGTGTGGATCTCGGCCTTTTCCTTGGATAGTTCCAAATCTCTTATCCAATCATTAAGTTGTGCTTGTGACAGAACGTTTCTTTCGTTTTCCATGCGAAATTCAGTACAACTTGATCCCCCGCACTCAGATGTTACTGTTGACAATGGAACTGGATCCGCAACTGCCGTTGAATGTAGTACTGGTAATGTCACTGTAGGTACGCTAGCATAGGTTACTCCTCTTGATCTTCCAACGCCAAGTACTTTTGTTTGACAAATATAACACTCTATTGAATGGCAAGTAGGTTCTCTCCATATCATTGGTGTATCAAATTTTGTTTGTTGTCCTGATTCCCACTGAATCAATTCTACTCGACACGATGTACACAAAGTGTTCGGTGTCCATGGTTTTTCAGCATTTTTAGGCTCAATTCCAAAATACTTGGAGTATAAAGTTTTGATATGATCTGAGAACACTCGTCGTCGCCTTATGATAGTATATTGGCCACACATGAAACAGAACATATCTGGATCCTTATTACACTCAAATTCTCGCGTCCTTTTACTCATTTTATTTTTTTTAATAAATCACGGTTTTGAAATTAGACTTATGAACTGAACTATCTCCGGCGAGCCTTGAAGATGTTATGAAGTTTCAAAGCGCATTAACTCATATTTATACTCGGAACAAGAATAAAATTGAAAAAATCAAATCTTACCTAGACAGAAAGAAAACACTACCTGTTTTAGATGTAGGCTTTAGAAATTTTCTGTGTCTTATAATTTTGAAAATCTACCTGCATACTTACCCATAACTGACGGAAATACATGTTTATAACTACATGCCTACAGCAGGTTTCGAACCCAACCACTCTTCCTTTCGATGCAACCACTCTACCTACTATAATACAATTCGAGTATTAAAAGTACTATTTGATTTATTTAAAGAAAAAGTGTTATCATTGTTATGGTGTTATTCGTTTATCCGGATAATATCTCACTTGCACTTTATACCTTTAATATATGTATGTATGTATAGGTACATACATTGAAGTTGCGCAACCTGGGTATTTTTATTTGATCGCTTATAACTTA
>NW_023471165.1:4347-4585 GCF_013731165.1 Rhagoletis pomonella | reverse complement strand
ACCAATTGGTGATCAAACTCCAACCAATAACTTATTATTTGCTATATGGCGATCCTGCCAGGCTCATAAAATAAATAAAAATTATTGGCTTTAAAAGGCGATACCGCCAGCCGAAAAATAATTAAAAATTTTTATAAAATAATTTATTCGACTCTACAAGGCGATATCGCCAGCCGTAGTTAAATAAAATAATTTATGTGGCTCATAGCGGCACCGCTAGCCGAAAAAAAAAAAATAA
>NW_023471165.1:0-4247 GCF_013731165.1 Rhagoletis pomonella | reverse complement strand
CAAATTTATGAGGATTGAAACCCAAAAATAGAAGACATCGACGACGCGCGACGACGAAGTGGAATATGGAAACACACTAAGGATATCAACCCAAGGATTGAACCCCAAAAATAGAAGACATCGACGACGCGCGACGACGAAGTGGAATATTGGTAATATGACTGGCAGCAAATATTAGTAATTTGGTAATATGACTGGCAGCAAATATTGATAATTTCGTGATATGACTGGCGGCAAATATTGGAAATTTGGAGACAAAACGGCAGCGTAAGGTAGAAAAAAAAAAAAAAAATTTTTTTGAAATGATTAATAAATAAAAAGAATATAAACCTCTTAGAAAACTCTGGCACGCCTTATGGCCGCCATCTAAATAGCAGTAATTTGCTTAGGGGTAAAGGTTAAAAATTAATTATTGAATTTTTTTTTTTTCTCTCTTCTCTCTCTGTACAATAAAAATAATGCAAAGGATTTCGACCGAAGAGGAGTCTGATAAAAAATATCATAAAGAAATCAATAGACTTTTTCAAAAGTGTGTAGACACACTTATTGAAGGTACAAAACAGATCCTCGAGAGTCGCAAATCCGAAAAAATCGGACCTAAACCGATTAATATTGAAGAGTATAGGAAAAGAAACAAACTAAATAAAACAGAAGATATCCCAGAAATTCCTGCCCCACAAATTGTACATAGAAGAAAAAGGGCAGGAAGAAAAGTAAAAAGCCGAGTAGAATTAGCAAAGTTATATCAACAACTTAACTTTGCTAATAGCTCAGATAAAAGATTAAAATTACAAGAGGAAATTAAAAATGTTAAAACACAAATAAAGAATAAAAATTTTTTAAACAATAAATTTTTAAAGTAAATTTGAACGCTTATGTTAAAATGCATATACTTTTAATAACCTTTTTCTCATGGATAGTGCATTGCCCGATGATCTTGACTACGAGGCAATAAACAAAATTGTAGATGATCTAGAGTGTGAAAACTCAGAAACTCGTAGATCAAGATCACGAATTAGGGGAAGTAATAGATCCCATTTAAATCACTTAAAACAATTTTGGTTACGTATAGGTATGGGTAGGGAACCCACTATGGAAGACTTAGTATATCCTTCCACATTGGCAGAAGAAGTAAATAGATTAATAAGGAAAACATTCCCTGAAGAATATTAAAATTTGTACATTAAATGACGAGTTTATGAATAAATAAAAATAAAATATTAAAATCGAAATTTTATTTTCTTTCAAACATGACTTGGTGGAAAATTGCACTAAACGGAATATTAATAGGAATAACAGGTTATGAGGTAGGAAAAGAAACCTCAGGTGAAAAAACCTATGAAACTAAAGTAGTCAAATATGAACCAAATTCTATTGTAGAAAACGCGGAAGAAGTTTCCGATAAGTGGTTGACTGCTTTTGCATGTGTAGCTACATGTTTAATTGTTGCAATTGCAATTTTGATAAAAAATTATATTAAAAATAAATTGAGACAATTAAACAATGTGCAACAACGCGTGTAACTTTCCCAATAGAAATGAATCAGTGGAAAGACATCCATGACACATTATTGGAAGAAAAAATTAAAGCTAATAAATCGTATAAGTGCATAAACAAAAGTGCTCCAATATCACCAGAAACCATAACAAAGCATCTGAATATAATTTTAGAAGCTCTAAATGGCATAAGGCAGGTGATCGAATCCGTAAATAACATACTCACCGAAGAACATCAAAGAGAAGCTTACCAATTTTTCTCCGCCGTACGAGATAAACTTGTATCTTCTCTAGCTAGACACAATCTAGAATTTGATGTACCAAATACAACAAAAGAAGAAATTCAAATAGATTTTGTACTACTTCTGTCTGAACGTGTTCCTAGCCGAACCAACTCACCTTCATTAACTCAAGCCACACCGGTGGAAGAACTTAAAATAGAAATACCGATAATACACGTCACAATGCCACAAACCGTAGTAGAATTTATCAAAACTGCTTCGTCAGTACTACCAGAGTTTGATGGTAAACCAGAAAATCTGCATAGCTTCCTAGATGCACTTGATATACTCGAGCAAATCAAGGATACACACGAGGCATTGGCCATTACCATGATAAAAACAAAGCTGAAAGGTACAGCAAGAAATTTTATCAGTAATGAGACCACAATCGCCCAAATAAGAACCAAATTACATACCGCAATAAAGGGAGAATCAGTGGAGGTTTTGACCGCTAAACTACTGAACATCCAACAGCGTAGCAAAACGGCTAACCAATACACAGCAGAGATTGAAAAAATCACAAGGTCGTTAGAAGGAGTATATAGCTGGTAAAGAAAATCATATCGCGGATGCATTATCCCGCATAACCATTACAAATTTAAAAGATATGTCAGTGGAAGCAAACAAAATATTTAAAATAACAACAAGATCAGCAGCTAAAAAGACCAATAATAAAACTGAAGTCAAAGAAAGTCACAAAGAGAACCCCAAAATTTACGAAGCGCTAAATAAATTTGAAGTAAAAAGACATGTCGAGCTCGTTTTCAATCCTCCGAAATTATATTTCAAAAAAGGAAAGAAAATTTGTAGCAATTTTGATACAAGCAACCTAATTGTTGAGGATAAGATTGACTTAGGACAATTCTTTACCAGGCTCGAAAGAGAAGCCGGCAATTTAGGACTTGTACAAGTACAGTTGTCCTTAGGGGACAAATTGTTTAAAAAGAATTATACTGCAGTAGGCAAATTTATGGAAATGGGAAATAAAGTTCTCAAAAATTTAACAATCGCTCCAACCCCAGAGGTTATATGTGTGACAAATCCCGGGAAAATTAAAGAAATTCTGCACAAATATCATGACGATCCTATTAGTGGTGGCCACCCAGGAATAAATCGCATGACAGATAAAATCAAGCAGAAATATAGCTGGCTGAATATGAAAAATGACATACGAAAATATGTAAAGAACTGCATCCACTGCAAGAAAAATAAAATTAATAAACATATCAAAGAACCAATGACAATAACAGAAACACCTCCGAAGGCTTTTGATATTGTACAAATCGACACAGTCGGCCCATTGCCAAAGTCGATAAATGGAAACGAATATGCAGTTACCATTATATGCGATCTAACCAAATATTTGGTAGCGATTCCAGTTCCAAGCAAACATGCAACAACTGTCGCTAAAGCCATATTCGAGCATTTCATCCTGATTTATGGCCAAATGAAAACAATTTTAACAGACATGGGCACAGAATACAAAAATAGCCTGTTCAAAGAACTGTGTAAATTGTTAAAAATTGAGCATAAAACTTCTACACCGTACCATCACCAGACTTTGGGTACTGTAGAACGCAGTCACCGGACATTCAACGAATATATGCGTGCATACATATCCAGTGACAAAGACGATTGGGATGAATACCTCAGGTATTTCGCTTATTGTTACAATACAACGCCATCAACAACACATAATTATTGTCCTTTCGAACTAATATTCGCAAAACAGCCACCAAATTATGAATTTTTGGAAGAAAATGAAATTAGCCCGGTATACAACCATGAGGCGTATGACAAAGAAGTAAAATACAAACTTCAAATAGCACAGCAAAGAGCAAGCAAATTAATTCAAGAAGCTAAAGAAAAGCAAAAATCCAATTATGACAAAAATAGCTATAGTAAGGAAATTAAAATAGGAGATTTAGTATTAGTTAAAGAAGAGGCCTCCCATAAGTTAGAGAATAGATATACAGGACACTATAAAGTTAAAACCATTGATAAAAATAACAACTATACTTTAATTCCACATAGCATAGGAGATAGCAATAAAAACAAAAAGGAAATCGTAATTCATAAAAATAGGCTTAAACCAATTTAAAACCTTTAAAAATAAGCATGCCACTTTATCCATAATAATAATTTAGAAAAAAAAAAAATAATAATACACATAAGCATTCCAATTTACTCAACCTTATATACGGCACAAGCCAAAAGAAAACAAAATCAAATATCACATAAAATATACAAACAAACAAAAAAAAAACAAAAGGAAAACACGTAACAAAACAATGGTAACAAGATCCTAAAACGATTAAAATTTTGTCAACCCAAACAAACATCAAGCGGTTCACTGAATCAGTAAAATAGATATATATAGTTGACTACAAATATATATATCTATTTTTTTTTAAGAGGGAAGGTGTAGCATAAGCACATCGCCCTTTTTACTTTAATTGTCATGTGCACA
>NW_023471164.1:0-4585 GCF_013731165.1 Rhagoletis pomonella | reverse complement strand
GCCATTATGTAACAGTATTGAATTGAAACGCTCAATTGTTTGATAATATATAAAAAAGTAAAAATATATCCACACCAAATAGGTATCGAAGAAAACGATTCGAGTAAAAAAAGGGGTTGGCATCGAACATACATACGTACATACTCGTATTTACTTGTATCGGAACATCCCTAACCCGAACAAGAGGATTCTGGTGGCAACGTAACAGCTAACGCTCTCGAAAAACGTGGGTCCCAACGGGGTTTCGAGTTATATGGCCTTTCTCAGCTCCTAAGGGAAAAAATCACACTAAAAAATGTAGACCATCCTCTAGGGGAATCTTGAATTTAAGGCGAGAGGGACTGAAAACTACGGACTACCACAGGACTTGAGGTTCTGTGACTGGAAAATATTATGCCTCTTACACTTCAGAGATCTGTTATCGTGTCCGTCCAGAATCAGGAACATGACACCCTTTAAATTGTCAGATTTCAAAAATTGCCTAAAGGCGGAGGGAATTTTTATGGCACCAGTTCAGTAGATCTAGATAAGTAGCTTTTATTTCCTCAAATATTAAAAAAAAAAATATTGTGGACATTGTAGCAGAGAACTAACTTCAAAAATTATGTATCAGCACTATAAAATAGTTCACAAAACGCTCAAAAAATTGGCTTAGTAAATATATTTACAACTAATATGTATTAGGAAAATATTTGAACAATTAATATATACATAAGGGAGGTTCCATGAGAAACTAAAAAATTTTTGTTTATAAAACGTTTGGATAAGCATTTGTAAAAATCTTGAATCAATCATAAATAACAAATTAAAGCTTTAAATACATTTTTATTACCTTTCTTACGATTGGAAATCAAGTTCTAAGTAAATTTTTGGAGTGAGTTTCATTCATAATTCAAGTGCTTGGTAAGAAAAGTAAAGTGCTGGTAATGTAAGGTGCTACTTTTATAAAAAATTGTAAACATTAAATAAACAAAAGAAAAATAGCCAAAACTGTTAAAAATATCACTTAACCACAAGGGTATGTATATGTATTAAAGTTTGTTGAACTGATGTAAAAAATTAATCATATACAAATAAAAAGTATGGTTATGTTGTAAGCTAAAGCATACAATAATTTTTTGATAACCAGGCGATATTTGACCGTAAAATATCTACATCTGATATTATCGTCAAAAAAACGTCGCGCGGATAATATCGTATCGGAAACAAAAAACATCGTCAACATCGATATAGGTAATATCAGCAATCCTACTACGGGTGGGACAGTTGTCAGAGATGGGTTTACAGCGCTGACAAGTTTGTTTAGTTTGTTGTGGTGGACGCAGGGGAGGAGGGGAGAACGCGCGGGCTCGCCCATTACCTATATAGTAGTAGTAGTAGTAGTAAATATTTTCTTTTATTGAGAATTTGTATGCTACAATTTTACAATACTTATAACTATTGTACAATTTTCGTAACGGAGTGTTTATTCCAAAACAATTTTTTTTTGTAAATTTGAGTTAACGAAAAGTAAAAATAAAAATAAAGAAAATAATAATGATGATAATAAAAGAAAAGAAAATACGACTGTGATAATAAAACTTACATACAATAAAACTTATATACATATGTACATATTCTTATTTTTTATTTTATTTTATTTGTATTATTCTCTCAAATATTATCGAATGGTACCCTTAATAGTATATTAAAACATGAGCCAAATCGGACCTTAAACTCGATTATTCAAAAATATCTTGACTCCAACAACCGTTAGCTAGTCCAAAAAACTTGTAAATCTCTAAGACGTGTTCGGAGCGTATCACCCAAATTTCATGACCATCACACATTTTTATATATTAGTGTGGGTGTCACCATTGTCATCTGAAAACATCTTGAGTGCTACAGTATATCGTAAGTTTTAGTATGACTATCCTAAGACAAAAAGTGGGTTAATTAAACCTCTACTGGGCTTCTTATATTTTTTATTAACTAATCTTTACTACAGACACACTAAAAGCTCCTTTTTCTACCTGTGACAGAGGAATTTCGGATTTTTTACAAGCTTTTATTTATCTTACTCTGTATGTATGTACATATGTATGTATGTATTTTCCCTGCAGATAATCTGACTAGCTCAGAACTAGTGTAGAACTAGACCTTTTGCCGACAGTACTAGCTCTAGCTCAATACCCAAGCAATGTTTTCAACTGTCCAGTTTTACACGGCGATGTCACTGGCGGTAGCAATTGTCGCCCAGTGTATTACTTTGCACCTAGTTTTTAATCGGTTTCGTTTTTGACAGTTTTTTTTATAAGCAAACGTTGATATGGTTCGATTTTTGGATATTATTTCCGTTTTTTCATTTCTTTTACAGATTCCATGTTTGTTACATTTTTTATAAAAAAATTATTGTAAGCGGCACACAACAATCCTCTTCTTCTTCTTCTTATTTAGCGCTATAACCACCTAAGCGATTTTGGCCGAGTTCAGCAAAGCACGCCAGTCGTTTCTCTTCTGTGCTAGCTGACGCCAATTGGAAATGAAAAGTGAAAACAAGTCCTTCTCCACCTGGTCTTTCCATCGCAGTGGGGGCCTCTCTTGTCCTCTGCTACCACCAGCGGGTTCCGAGTTGAATACTTTCAGAGCTGGAGCGTCGGTGTCCATTCGAACGACATGGCCAAGCCGGCGGAGCCGCTATATTATAATTCGCTGCATTATGTCCATATTGTTGTAAAGCTCATACAGCTCCTCGTTCCATCGTCTGCGGTACTCGCCGTCGCCAACGCGTAAAGGCCCGTAAATCTTCCGCAAAATCTTTTTCTCGAACACTCCAAGAGCCGCCTCATCGGATGTTGTCATTGTCCATGCTTCTGCGCCATATACCAGCAAGGGCATGATGAGTGACTTATAGAGCGTGGTTTTCTTACGTCGAGAGAGAACTTTACTCCTAAATTGCCTACTCAGTCCAAAGTAGCCCTTGTTGGCAAGAGTGATGCTACGTTGGATTTCCATGCTGACATTATTATCGGTGTTAATGCGTTTTCGGAATTGTAACTGTCAACAGTGACGTGGGGGCCAAGGCGTGAATGTGCTGACTGTTTGTTTGTCCTCGTTTACCACCAGACCCATTCGCTTCGCTTCCTTATCCAACTTGGAAAAGGCAGAACAGACTGCGCGGTTTTTGATGCCGATGATATCGATGTCATCGGCATAAGTCAGCAATTGAACGCTCTTATAGTAAATTGTTCCTGAGCGGTTCAGTTCTTCAGCTATTATTATCTTCTCCAACATCAGATTAAGGAGTCACATAAAAGGGAGTCTCCCTGTCTGAAGCCCCGTTTAGTGGCGAACGGCTCGGAGAGGTCTTTCCCAATTCTGACAGAGCTGGTGGTATTGCTCAACGTCATTTTACACAGCCGTATGAGTTTTGAGGGGATGCCAAATTCAGATATAGCGGCGTATAGGCAACTCCTTTTAATGCTGTCAACAGCGGCTTTAAAGTCGACAAAGAGGTGGTCAGTGTGGATCCTTTTCTCGCGAGTCTTTTCCAAGATTTAGCGTATTGTGAATACCAGGTCTATGGTGGTTTGCCAGGTCTAAAGCCACACTGATAAGGCCCAATCAGTTCATTGACAGTGGGCTTCGGTCTTTCACACAATACGCTCGATAAGACCTTGTAACCTATGCTTAGAAGGCTGATCCCGCGGTAGTTGGCGCGAATGGCGGGGGCACCTTTCTTGTGGATTGGGCAGAGCACACTTAAATTCCAGTCGTCGGGCCTGCGTTCATCTGACCATATTCTAACCAAGAGTTGATGCATGCACCTTATCAACTCCTCGCCGCCGTACTTGCATAGCTCAGCTGGCAGGCTCTCAGCTCCAGCAGCTTTGTTTTTTTTCAGCCACGTTATTGCTATAGTACCTCGTAATAATCAGGCGGTAGAATGTCGACTCCATCATCATCGACTGCAGGCTCGGGTTCTTCTTCTTCACAACTTTCCGTGCTGCTATCGTTCAGTAGGGCGGAGAAGTGTTCCCTCCATAATTTAGGTACGCTCTGAACATCGGTTAGCGACCTAGTCTATTGTTGTTCTTACGGGTGTACGCCCTGGTCTTGGAACATTCCGTAAGTCGCCTAACTCTTTGGTAAAATTTTCGGGCATTCTTCCTGTCGGCAAGCATTTCAAGCTCTTCGCGCTCGCGTATTTCGGCATCTCTCTTCTTATTGCGGCAAATTTCCTCATCGTACCAGTTGTTCTTCCGGGCTCGCTGAAATCCGACTACTTCTTCGGCGGCGGTACTTAATGAGCAGGAAATGTGATTCCACTGTTCGCATATGTCGGTTTGTTGAAGAGTGCTCTCTGAGAGCAGGTGTGTGAGTCAAGTGGCGAATAAATTGGCCGTCTGTTGTGATTGCAACTTTTCGACGTTAAGGTTTCCTTGCGTATTTGGGCGAACATTTTTTGCTGCACAGAGGCGAGTGGGTATCTTGGCTGCAACAAGATAGTGTCCGAGTCGATGTTTGGGCCTCGGAGTGTGCGTACGTCTAAAACACTGGAAGCGTGCCTTCCGTCTATCACAACATGATCGACTGGTTTCTCGTT
>NW_023471163.1:0-4585 GCF_013731165.1 Rhagoletis pomonella | reverse complement strand
GCCATTATGTAACAGTATTGAATTGAAACGCTCAATTGTTTGATAATATATAAAAAAGTAAAAATATATCCACACCAAATAGGTATCGAAGAAAACGATTCGAGTAAAAAAAGGGGTTGGCATCGAACATACATACGTACATACTCGTATTTACTTGTATCGGAACATCCCTAACCCGAACAAGAGGATTCTGGTGGCAACGTAACAGCTAACGCTCTCGAAAAACGTGGGTCCCAACGGGGTTTCGAGTTATATGGCCTTTCTCAGCTCCTAAGGGAAAAAATCACACTAAAAAATGTAGACCATCCTCTAGGGGAATCTTGAATTTAAGGCGAGAGGGACTGAAAACTACGGACTACCACAGGACTTGAGGTTCTGTGACTGGAAAATATTATGCCTCTTACACTTCAGAGATCTGTTATCGTGTCCGTCCAGAATCAGGAACATGACACCCTTTAAATTGTCAGATTTCAAAAATTGCCTAAAGGCGGAGGGAATTTTTATGGCACCAGTTCAGTAGATCTAGATAAGTAGCTTTTATTTCCTCAAATATTAAAAAAAAAATATTGTGGACATTGTAGCAGAGAACTAACTTCAAAAATTATGTATCAGCACTATAAAATAGTTCACAAAACGCTCAAAAAATTGGCTTATTAAATATATTTACTACTAATATGTATTAGGAAAATATTTGAACAATTAATATATACATAAGGAAGGTTCCATGAGAAACTAAAAATGTTTGTTTATAAAACGTTTGGATAAGCATTTGTAAAAATCTTGAATCAATCATAAATAACAAATTAAAGCTTTAAATGCATTTTTATTACCTGTCTTACGATTGGAAATCAAGTTCTAAGTAAATTTTTGGAGTGAGTTTCATTCATAATTCAAGTGCTTGGTAAGAAAAGTAAAGCGCTGGTAATGTAATGTGCTACTTTTATAAAAAATTGTAAACATTAAATAAACAAAAGAAAAATAGCCAAAACTGTTAAAAATATCACTTAACCACAAGGGTATGTATATGTATTAAAGTTTGTTGAACTGATGTAAAAAATTAATCATATACAAATAAAAAGTATGGTTATGTTGTAAGCTAAAGCATACAATAATTTTTTGATAACCAGGCGATATTTGACCGTAAAATATCTATATCTGATATTATCGTCAAAAAAACGTCGCGCGGATAATATCGTATCGGAAACAAAAAACATCGTCAACATCGATATAGGTAATATCAGCAATCCTACTACGGGTGGGACAGTTGTCAGAAATGGGTTTACAGCGCTGACAAGTTTGTTTAGTTTGTTGTGGGGGACGCAGGGGAGGAGGGGAGAACGCGCGGGCTCGCCCATTACCTATATAGTAGTAGTAGTAGTAGTAAATATTTTCTTTTATTGAGAATTTGTATGCTACAATTTTACAATACTTATAACTATTGTACAATTTTCGTAACGGAGTGTTTATTCCAAAACAATTTTTTTTTGTAAATTTGAGTTAACGAAAAGTAAAAATAAAATGAAAGAAAATAATAATGATGATAATAAAAGAAAAGAAAATACGACTGTGATAATAAAACTTACATACAATAAAACTTATATACATATGTACATATTCTTATTTTTTATTTTATTTTATTTGTATTATTCTCTCAAATATTATCGAATGGTACCCTTAATAGTATATTAAAACATGAGCCAAATCGGACCTTAAACTCGATTATTCAAAAATATCTTGACTCCAACAACCGTTAGCTAGTCCAAAAAACTTGTAAATCTCTAAGACGTGTTCGGAGCGTATTACCCAAATTTCATGACCATCACACATTTTTATATATTAGTATGGGTGTCACAATTGTCATCTGAAAACATCTTGAGTGCTACAGTATATCGTAAGTTTTAGTATGACTATCCTAAGACAAAAAGTGGGTTAATTAAACCTCTACTGGGCTTCTTATATTTTTTATTAACTAATCTTTACTACAGACACACTAAAAGCTCCTTTTTCTACCTGTGACAGAGGAATTTCGGATTTTTTACAAGCTTTTATTTATCTTACTCTGTATGTATGTACATATGTATGTATGTATTTTCCCTGCAGATAATCTGACTAGCTCAGAACTAGTGTAGAACTAGACCTTTTGCCGACAGTACTAGCTCTAGCTCAATACCCAAGCAATGTTTTCAACTGTCCAGTTTTACACGGCGATGTCACTGGCGGTAGCAATTGTCGCCCAGTGTATTACTTTGCACCTAGTTTTTAATCGGTTTCGTTTTTGACAGTTTTTTTTATAAGCAAACGTTGATATGGTTCGATTTTTGGATATTATTTCCGTTTTTTCATTTCTTTTACAGATTCCATGTTTGTTACATTTTTTATAAAAAAATTATTGTAAGCGGCACACAACAATCCTCTTCTTCTTCTTCTTATTTAGCGCTATAACCACCTAAGCGATTTTGGCCGAGTTCAGCAAAGCACGCCAGTCGTTTCTCTTCTGTGCTAGCTGACGCCAATTGGAAATGAAAAGTGAAAACAAGTCCTTCTCCACCTGGTCTTTCCATCGCAGTGGGGGCCTCTCTTGTCCTCTGCTACCACCAGCGGGTTCCGAGTTGAATACTTTCAGAGCTGGAGCGTCGGTGTCCATTCGAACGACATGGCCAAGCCGGCGGAGCCGCTATATTATAATTCGCTGCATTATGTCCATATTGTTGTAAAGCTCATACAGCTCCTCGTTCCATCGTCTGCGGTACTCGCCGTCGCCAACGCGTAAAGGCTCGTAAATCTTCAGCAAAATCTTTCTCTCGAACACTCCAAGAGCCGCCTCATCGGATGTTGTCATTGTCCATGCTTCTGCGCCATATATCAGCAAGGGCATGATGAGTGACTTATAGAGCGTGGTTTTCTTACGTCGAGAGAGAACTTTACTCCTAAATTGCCTACTCAGTCCAAAGTAGCACTTGTTGGCAAGATTGATGCTACGTTGGATTTCCATGCTGACATTATTATCGGTGTTAATGCGTTTTCGGAATTGTAACTGTCAACAGTGACGTGGGGGCCAAGGCGTGAATGTGCTGACTGTTTGTTTGTCCTCGTTTATCACCAGACCAATTCGCTTCGCTTCCTTATCCAACTTGGAAAAGGCAGAACAGACTGCGCGGTTTTTGATGCCGATGATATCGATGTCATCGGCATAAGTCAGCAATTGAACGCTCTTATAGTAAATTGTTCCTGAGCGGTTCAGTTCTTCAGCTCTTATTATCTTCTCCAACATCAGATTAAGGAGTCAAATAAAAGGGAGTCTCCCTGTCTGAAGCCCCGTTTAGTGGCGAACGGCTCGGAGAGGTCTTACCCAATTCTGACAGAGCTGGTGGTATTGCTCAACGTCATTTTACACAGCCGTATGAGTTTTGAGGGGATGCCAAATTCAGATATAGCGGCGTATAGGCAACTCCTTTTAATGCTGTCAACAGCGGCTTTAAAGTCGACAAAGAGGTGGTCAGTGTGGATCCTTTTCTCGCGAGTCTTTTCCAAGATTTAGCGTATTGTGAATACCAGGTCTATGGTGGTTTGCCAGGTCTAAAGCCACACTGATAAGGCCCAATCAGTTCATTGACAGTGGGCTTCGGTCTTTCACACAATACGCTCGATAAGACCTTGTAACCTATGCTTAGAAGGCTGATCCCGCGGTAGTTGGCGCGAATGGCGGGGGCACCTTTCTTGTGGATTGGGCAGAGCACACTTAAATTCCAGTCGTCGGGCATGCGTTCATCTGACCATATTCTAACCAAGAGTTGATGCATGCACCTTATCAACTCCTCGCCGCCGTACTTGCATAGCTCAGCTGGCAGGCTCTCAGCTCCAGCAGCTTTGTTTTTTTTTCAGCCACGTTATTGCTATACGTACCTCGTAATAATCAGGCGGTGGAATGTCGACTCCATCATCATCGACTGCAGGCTCGGGTTCTTCTTCTTCACAACTTTCCGTGCTGCTATCGTTCAGTAGGGCGGAGAAGTGTTCCCTCCATAATTTAGGTACGCTCTGAACATCGGTTAGCGACCTAGTCTATTGTTGTTCTTACAGGAGTACGCCCTGGTCTTGAAACATTCCGTAAGTCGCCTAACTCTTTGGTAAAATTTTCGGGCATTCTTCCTGTCGGCAAGCATTTCAAGCTCTTCGCGCTCGCGTATTTCGGCATCTCTCTTCTTATTGCGGCAAATTTCCTCATCGTACCAGTTGTTCTTCCGGGCTCGCTGAAATCCGACTACTTCTTCGGCGGCGGTACTTAAGGAGCAGGAAATGTGGTTCCACTGCTCGCATATGTCGGTTTGTTGAAGAGTGCTCTCTGAGAGCAGGTGTGTGAGTCAAGTGGCGAATAAATTGGCCGTCTGTTGTGATTGCAGCTTTTCGACGTTAAGCTTTCCTTGCGTATTTGGGCGAACATTTTTTGCTGCACAGAGGCGAGTGCGTATCTTGGCTGCAACAAGATAGTGTCCGAGTCGACGTTTGGGCCTCGGAGTGTGCGTACGTCTAAAACACTGGAAGCGTGCCTTCCGTCTATCACAACATGATCGACTGGTTTCTCGTT
>NW_023471162.1:0-4585 GCF_013731165.1 Rhagoletis pomonella | reverse complement strand
TATTTTATGGCACAACATGTGAATGGCCGAAGTAGCTGTTCTGTTCTGGCCGCTTTTATTAAAATATGCGAATGCGCACACAATTTCTACACACTCACATACACACCTACACACTTACTTACTTAGTATGTATGCACTCATGTTGTTGCCAAGCTGCTGGTTGTCTTACTGCTACAGATGAGCTTCTTTTGTTTGCTTTCCGCAGCCAAGTGATACAACTTCCGCACAAAATATGTATAAGGGCAAGTGCGGATATAAACTCTGCGCTCTTTTGAAGTCCAAGTATATTCTTAAGTAACAAAGCACCTAAAATCAAATCGCTGCGTTTTGCTATTTAAAAAAAAATAAATGTATATCAAATGTTTCATTTCAAGTCATTATTACGGTTTTTTGTTTTATTCTGGCGTCAATGTTTTCCACAATAAAGCATTCTCAGCGCATTCGCATGATATATCGTTTGTTTGTTGTTAGTCAGATCATTGAACCTTCTAATTTCTTGATGCTAATATAAAGCTCTGCACAAAAAATATTTACTTGTCCTAACTGTATTTTAGCTCGCTTCCTAGGCCCTTTTTAAATATATCTTTTTAAAGTTAGCACTCAAAAATTTTATACTCACAAAATTATATATAAAATTTCAAGAGCAACTGTCTCACAAATTTCACTAGATGTATAAAAATTTAAAGCAATGCTTCACAACAGCTATATTAAAAAGCTGGTCATCAATCAGATTAGCTTAGTAGAAAAATTAATTAAAATTACTTGCGACAGAATCAACATTTTTTGGAATGTATCTACTTTAAGCTCGTTCCGTGACTGCAAATATGCATTTTTCCAAAATTCTTCTCATTTTCGGTTAGTTGGACATTTTTCTATGAATCTGTGTAATTCCTTAAATCTCCACAAAATCAATAAACCCCGCTAAATCACGTTGATTTGTTCCACAAAACAAAAAACAAAAAAAAAAACAGAAAAGCCACTTCCATTTACTATGCGAGTGCAACTAAGGCGCTTTTCTTTCAAGCTTTCTTACCACAAAAGCACTGCTAATTAACATGTTAAGCACCAATTCTGAACGGCAGCAGCAGTTGCCCCTCAAAAAAACGAAGTAATTACACTTACATTTAGATGAGTTCACTGTGGCGCGCTCACTGCTTTGCAGCATTTTGAAGCGTTCGTCTCGTGATGAGCCAAAAGAAACTCATTAAAATACTGAGTGACGACCACTTGATGGAGCGAATAAAGACGCTATGAGAAGCGGAGGCTAGTAGCTTTCGGCATTTATATTTAAGATTTAGCTTTTTTGCACATTTGCAAAAGTGTAACAAGAAACAACTTTCAAGAATTTAGCAAAAAGTCATTAAGACAACGAAACCAGATAAGTTTTTAGCTGTGCAGATTTTTTTAATCAAGAAAATTTCAGATGAACGAAAGGTTGAGCGAAGTCGATTTAAATTCTCATCTGCTGGAGTTAAAGAAAGAGCCATGATTTTAATTTAAACGCTCTGTCTGTAAAGGTATTGGGCCATTAAACTAGAATTTGACAATGGGCAAAAGTTATGGCAGAGCTGTCACGAGGAACCTTGTTATGTATGTATGTATGTACATAAGTAGGTGGACGGAACCTGAATGTAAGCATAAATAATAATTTGCACTTAAATCTACATATGCACGTAAATACATTCATGCATACATATACAGGCTGATAGGCTTTTCCACGTCTACTATGTATGTATATTCGACTGGGTGGGTCAGAAAAAACTTTGAAATTACACCCTAGTCAGGGTCATAGAAAGTTTCGTCCCTGGCTAGTCCTAAAAACTGCCATAACTTTTTTATTTATTACCCGATTCCAAAGTGTGGGAGATGGTTCAAAATATAATTTTGAGTGCTGTGTATATGTATCTTTTTCAGTTCGCCATAACCTGTAATGCCTCCTTAACCCACTAAGTTCAATTAACTCAATTTCTACCCTATTGAAATATAGCGTTACTCCGCAAACACTTTAGAATACAATGCTTTTTGCCCTAAAGCGTAAAAATAAATTAATTCAACCGAACTAAAGACTTGATGTTGACAGATAACTCATACGCCATGGCAAGCGAGCAATTTCGGCTATGTAGCAGGCAAGTTATCAATCGGGGATCCCGATCGGTGCAAACCTGCATTTCAAAACTCAACGACAAAAGGCATGCACTCGATTATTGGCCTGTTAAGCTGCATTTACATGCTGCGATTTCCAAGGCAATTCAACCACTCACTGCACAACAAAAATCGCTCGTTAAAATGGCGATTCGAAAATCGCTTGCCTCAAAGCAGACAGCAAGTCAAGTTTTGCAGGCGATTATGGCTATTATGAATTATTTATTTGAAAATTGATTCAAGAAGCTTAAAAAAATTATAGTTTGAAAATATTTTTAAGAGGCTTACTACCTTTTTGAAAAGTTAACTTTAAGTTTAGTAATTCGCAAGCTAACTGAAAAAATTAAAAAATGGGCGTCAAACGAAAGATGGTTAGTAAACTTTCAGATTGAATCTTTAGAATATTATTGAGGTGTTTTCTAAGGGTTGCCAGCCGTTCAAGAATTAAATTCAACTATTTAAAGGAATTATTTACTAGAATATGGGTATCAATGGAAATGTTTTTCAAAAGGAATTTAGTTGTAAGCTACATTTACGAAGGTTGCCACTTGTTGGAAAAATGAAATGCTTCTTGCATTAAGGAAATTAGGTAATTAGAACTTGTATCGCAAAAAGGGGTGTCAGCCGTAAAGAGATTAATAAAGTTTTAGTTGGAAAATACATTAAGGAGGGTTGCCACCTGTTTTAAAAATCAAATTTAAATTGATTACACTCAAATTAAAGTGCCAAACGTAAGAATGTTTAGAAATGTTCAGCTTCAACACGTACAATTTTCTGAGGTATTTAAAGAGGGTTGCCATCTATTTTAAATTTAATTCAAATACAATTACATATATTATAAGTTAAATGAGTTATCTAGAAAATTCTATATGTACTTATATGCTACATTGTATAGCAGGATTTCCACATGTTTGAAATTCAAATTCAACTTGAATTTAGTTAATTTGTTTACATGTGTATGTACATATGTATCACAATATGAGTATCAGCCGAAAGAAGTTTAAAAAGGTGTCCAACTGTTAAAAAAGTTAAATTCAAAAGTATTCAATAATTTCATGGAATTATTACAAAAGGAGTATTAATCCAAATGGTAAGAAGAAATATCACAAGAGAGAGGGTTAAGAAAGTTTTAGTTTGAAAATATTTTAAAAATGGTTCAAAAAAATTTAAATCTCCTAATTATTTTTTGGCATTGTCTAAGTATTTTGAGTTTTATCGAAATACCTAATAATTTAGCACTCAGAAATTTCATACCCCCATTGAAATCCTCTCAAGGCAAGCTTTCATAATAGAGAGTGTAATTGCAAACTTATTTTCGCGACCCCGTCTAATATACATACACACATATGCATATATGTATAAGTATGTTTGTTGTGTTGTTATTGTTTTACGCTGTTGTTGCATTGTCTCTAAAAATCTCCACAAACCATTTTAAACCCACATGAATATGTACATATTTAAAGCACAGTTAACGCTCAATGCTTTGCAGCCGGAAACGGAAGTACCTATGTTGCCGAAATCCCCAAATAAAGGCTGTCAATCCAAATTTTGCGCATGCAGACAAATGCACCATTCCAGTACATTAATGAATTCCCAACTTCTAGTTTGTAGAAAATTGAGAAACCATTTTACAAGATTTTGATTCTTCTCTGTTCCAATTTTCCTTTTGTCTAAGTTACTATTATCCCACTCAGCCCCCGTCGCTGCATGCGAAACTTCCAAAACTTGAATAGCCGTAATTGAGAGGTGGTCATTATAATTGAAATATCATGTACTTGGCCATCACATCACTGAGACTTTTGCACTCATTTTTAGTTCATTCACCCTCTGCAAATCGAAGTGTGTGGCATAGAATAAAATTGCATTTTTTTTTTAAGTAAATTGAATAGCAATTGCAATGCAGTTAAGATTTCCCAAGTAGTTGGTTGCTTTTGGACATGTCTGTCTTAAAAGACGTTTAATGGAAACTTTTTAGCACAATTATAGATTTTCATTAAAAAGATTCAAAGTAATTTCTGTTGCACCAACTCGACTAAAAAAAAATCTTCAACTATTATATTCATAAATACGTAAAAATACACGCACCACTTACACATACATACATACATACAATATGTATGCAAATCAGGGTTGTTGCGAAT
This sequence comes from Rhagoletis pomonella, assembly GCF_013731165.1. Taxonomy (NCBI): domain Eukaryota; kingdom Metazoa; phylum Arthropoda; class Insecta; order Diptera; family Tephritidae; genus Rhagoletis; species Rhagoletis pomonella. The sequence goes on along the minus strand of NW_023471162.1, from coordinate 302 downwards.
TTTCGCATTCGCATTCGCAACCGCGGAGCTTCCGCATTAATTTTAACACACGCATTCGCTTTCGCATTCGCAAAAATTAATGCGGATCTTTTGCGAAAGCGAATATTGAAGGGACCGAAAATTTCAGTTATTTTTTTTTACGAGTTAAACTTGGCCAAATATTTGTTATTCCGAAATAAAAGTACTTTCCGGATAATAAATAAACCGCTTATCCAAATTAAACAAGTTTGGTATGAATGAAAGAGGATTTAAATAGCTTTAAAACTGAAATATCTAAAAGAGGAAAGCCACACATTGAAAAA
>NW_023471161.1:0-4585 GCF_013731165.1 Rhagoletis pomonella | reverse complement strand
AAAAAAAACAAAACCGTTTTCAATTCCCATCTAATAATTTAAGATTATCGTTAATCTATTCATGATCCAATGATCAGATTTAAACCAAATTAGACCACCTGTCAGGTAACAGCTTTCCTTTAAAAAAGAGTTATAATAGTCGGTTAACGTGGTCCACAGTTATGCGGTAACATCAGGGGCGGATCCAGCGGGGGGTTTTGGAGGTTAAGCTATGTGTCAGTCAGTGGCGGACCCACGGGGGGTGGTTTAATACATAGACGCCATATTATACATACATATGCGCTATATTAAAACACACCCCGTGCGTCGGCCACTGACTGACACGTAGTTTAACACCCAAAATCCCCCGCTGGATCCGCCACTGGGATCATACATACCAACCATACAAAACCTTCTTTTTGTGAAGGCGGTTAAAAACAAATACACCAGCAAGCTTTCAGCGTCAAATGATTTCAGGGTAAAATCGTCAAAGCTCACAATAAACTTAAAGGAAATAATAAAATCATCAAAACAATTTCAGTCCTCACATTAAAGCTAAAGCAGCATAAAGTTTGCATTGCGTTTTCTTTTTTTGCGTAGACATTTGAAGAGTAGGGGTGGCGCGAAATTTTTTTAGCACAACAAGGGTGCCGAGTTGAAAAAATTTTGGGAACCCCTGCTTTACGCCATCTGATTATTTCACAATGTAACTAGCCAGGACTATTACAGTTTTCTATATCGGGTGCGATTGTTTCTGATATAATTCGAACACTGAAATTACAACTTTTAATGTGTAATTTAATGCATATTTAGGGGATTCACAATTCGTGTTAGACGTCGTAATGTCTTAAAGGCGTAAATTTGTTCAATATAAAGTAACGGTTAAAAGCGATTTAGAATATTCGTTGGGTATAATAAGAGCCAATAATATATTTCCTACTAGTTTAAAAACATTTTGGTTATGTTAAAAATCGCCTAAAGAAGTGTTAGGTGTTATTTTACGTTTCAAAATTTTAAGACTTTAACACATTACGACACTTAACACCTCTTGTGAATCCTCCATATGTGGTTGACCATTAAACTATGTCGTTGTTTATTTGGGTAAAATTAAAATATATTTCCCTGTTCAATATTGGAGTTGGTGTGAAATATGCAAATGAGAACAACAATTATCAACTTATTGAGCATTAGCCTCATTTATTTAAAAACAAAAGACATTTTGCTTGTAGTAGAGGAGACCGTGGGAGATCGATCAATCTTTTATGTGTGTGCATTCTTTAATTCAGTACCAATCATTAGTTCAAAGACACTCTGGTAAACAACTTTTTGATAAAAAGACAGATATTTGACAATTGCTCAGTTGTAAAAATCCGAAACGGTGTTACCCAGTTTAAGTTTTTTGGCAGAGGGGGGCAATTGGGGATTATATATAAATATATAATATTTTAAAAATAGTTAATATCTTTAGGTTAATAAAATTATTAGTGAACATATTTTAAAAATATTTAGTGTCTTTATGCCAGGCCTTCCCAAAGTGGGTGACGTAAGCAGAAAGGGGATATTTCGCTCTTAAGCATAGTTCCCCAGTACGTTTTGTCAACGTAAAATTGAATCAGAAAAATAGCTGAAAACGTAACTTTTCACAACCACTTTCGGTACTTTTGTAGACCTAATCCACGTTTCATCCACTTTTCTTCCCGTTTTCGGATTAATGTTCCGATTTTTTGCTGGCTGGGCAGTTCTCGTAACAAGCGCAGCAATTTTGCGCACGTATGTATATTACTTATTCTTTGGAACTTCACAATCACACTGTCAAAGAGCGAATCAACACGATTTTAGAGGCAGTCTTCTCGTGTTAGTGAGGTACCCATTCGCAATGCAAATCGTAGAAGAACTTTTGATGACCGCAGAACTACTACGACGAAATTTTTAAAGCTATCGACAAATTTGTACAAAACAATGGTTTGAAATGGAGCAAGTGTGCGGATATTTGCGGTGGTTGGAAAAACGAAAGGAGCGATGTCTAGGGGCAGAAAACGCCACGAGAAGTCACTGTATGATCCCTCGGTATTCCCTGGAGACTAGGAAGATGCCGCCACTAAATTTAAAACCCGAATTCGATGACGCTGCGAAGATAACAGAGGCCTGCGAAATTAAAATACATCTCTGGTTTTTTGAACAAAGTAATCAGAAAGACGTATGTAACTTCGAAGTTAACGCTAAGAAAATTGATAGCAGCCGGTTTCAGTAGCAGTTTCCATATAAGATTCAAAAGAATAAAATAATTTTTCACTTAAATTGCTTTCGTGAAATTGGCTGTCAAAATTATATTCATAGCGTTAACGCGCATTACCAGCGTTAACTCGGAAGGTTTGGAAAAAAAAATTCCAATAATTTCCCAACATTTACTCTCAGGATGGCTTCAGTTGGCACGATCTCTGAGAACAAAAGCGTATGCTGTTAATTGTTTTAAAATATTTTAAATAGATTCGGGTCACAAACGATAAACATTTTCTACTCCTGGCCAGTTTACCAAGCTCTCATCCTTTGACGAATCGTTGAACCAGAACTCCGTTGTACTCATTTTTACCACGGTTTTATAAACTCGTTTCTTTTACAACGCTTTTATCAACTTGCAATGTTGTGTTCCAGAAATTTTCAATGTTGTGTTCCAGAAGCTTTCAATGTTGTGTGTCCGACACCATAAAGCAAAGCTTTGAAAAGCTTTTATAAAACAGCATAGTGAATAGGGCGAGGTAGATGACATCTAGATGTCGCCCTATGTACTACGTTTGCTACACCGGAAATAGACGACACGCCATTCTTTAAATAAAATTAATTGGTGCTCGTTTGTATGTACATATATATGTAAATGCATGTGTGTGCAGCTTTCTATTAATATCGTTGAATTATTTTAATATCTATTGCAAACTTTTATTGAGACAGGACTAAAAAGTAGAAAATAAATAATATAAAAAAAACTTTTTAATATACAACGCTTTTATAAATGGACTAAAAAGTAGAAAATAATACTTCTCAGTCCCATAGAATTTGTTTTGATAACTTTTGATTTTGAAATTTTAGCAAAAGTCATTATAAACAATCTATGAAATTGAAAATGAAAAGCGTGGGGCGCATGTAATACACTTGAATTGATATGAAAAGTAATATATGTATGTATGTATGTGGGTATATGAATAACGACCGCTTAAAATCGATTCCAAAGTTCAACTTTCGCTGTAGAAATTTTAGGTCTACGTTATGTAGTTTGACTATTGTCAACTAAATCGAAGCTTTGTAAGTGAAGTGACTTGTGGACCACTTGAGGTATAGGTGGACCAGTTGGTAACCACTTTGGGACCAGTTGGTAACTAGTTCGTGGGACCAGTTGGTAACCAGTCGGGGCACAGTCCGGCAACCAGTAGGGAACCAGTTGGGAACCAGTTTGGGACTAGGTCGAAACTACTTACATTCGGACCAGTTGGGGCCCAGTTGGTCTTTTTAAGCTCCTGTGGCCGTTTTAAGGGTAATTCTTGGGCTCCTGCACTGCCGCTCGGGGTTTCTGTTTTGGAAGATTGTTGTGCTGTGTGCCGCGTATTACGTGTACCGGGTACCACTTTCTCGAGCGAATTCCTCTGGGGAACCTGCTGTGTGAGTTGCTGGCTTTTTGGCTAGACTTTGAGGAGGGTTTATACACGCATATCGGCGGAAATAGACGACACGCCATTTCTTTAAATAAAATTAATTGGTGATCGTTTGTATGTACATACATATGTAAATGCATGTGTGTGCACCTTTCTATTAATATCGTTGAATTATTTTAATATCTATTGCAAAATTTTATTCAGACAGGACTAAAAAGTGGAAAATAAATAATATAAAAAAAACTTTTTAATATACAACGCTTTTATAAATGGACTAAAAAGTAGAAAATAATACTTCTCAGTCCCATAGAATTTGTTTTGATAACTTTTGATTTTGAAATTTTAGCAAAAGTCATTATAAACAATCTATCAAATTGAAAATGAAAAGCGTGGGGCGCATGTAATACACTTGAATTGATATGAAAAGTAATATATGTATGTATGTATGTGGGTATATGAATAACGACCGCTTAAAATCGATTCCAAAGTTCTACTTTCGCTGTAGAAATTTTAGGTCTACGTTATGTAGTTTGACTATTGTCAATTAAATCGAATGCTTTGTATTGCATGCGCTCCACGTTTTTCATTTTCAATTTCATAGATTGTTTATAATGACTTTTGCTAAAATTTCAAAATCAAAAGTTATCAAAACAAATTCTATGGGACTGAGAAGTATTATTTTCTACTTTTTAGTCCATTTATAAAAGCGTTGTATATTAAAAAGTTTTTTTTATATTATTTATTTTATTTCATTTTAATTTGCACAAATTTACATACGATCATTTACGTTCATATATGTACGTTCTCTGATAATGCCCAATGAAAATTCCTTCGATCAGCACTTTCGACCACAGTCGAAGATCAAATGCAACTCATAATAGGGGCCTTACTTTTACATTTCTATGTGAGACTGCATTTTCAAAAAATGCTTACATAAACAAGTAATTTTTAAGCAAAAAAAA
>NW_023471160.1:0-4585 GCF_013731165.1 Rhagoletis pomonella | reverse complement strand
TCTTAAGTAAAAGCACACGTACTTCTAAACCTTATCGACTCCTACAACTCGGCCGTCCTGACATTATAGAATCTCCTGATTCTACGACGTTAGAATGTACGCCGTGCTACGGTTTGTATTAACCTACAAATTGTATTAACCTACAAACGACTCAGTTTTTTTTTCTTTGTTGTCTTCGGTTTTTTTATATTCGTACCACGGTTTTAAATTTGTTATAGACCAGGTGCCTTTGTAAGGTATCTGTGTCTGTTGAAATCCCTCTACGTCTTCTACCACATACCGATCGTTTTTTAAAATTTCTGATACTCTATACGGTCCTTTGAATTTAGGCATTAGCTTGCTAGACGCTCCTACTTGCGAGCTAACGTTGAGTATTACTACATAATCACCTATGTTGAACTTACGTGGTTCTCGTCGCTTGGCATCTGAATATTCTTTATTGTAAACTTGCGCTTTGCTTTGTACTGCCTTCGCTTGTTCTCTTACACTTTCTATTGGAGCCGGGCTTGGGTCTTGTATTAATTCTAACACATTTTCTCTGAGGATATCTATGACTTTCCCTTTTTGCCTAACCCCGAACAATAACACGCTAGGTTGTTCTTTCGTTGCTTTGTGCACGGTATTGTTCATCGCGAGTTCTACTGACTCTAGTGTTTTTCCCATCCTATATCTTCTTCAGAGTCTACCATTTTTGCAATCATTGGACCTAAGCATTTAATAACAATTTCAGCCTGACCATTCGCTTGAGGAGAGTTTGTCGCTACTTTTATGTGCTCAACGTTGTTACATTCTAAAAAATCTTTAAATTCGTTTGACGTAAAACATGTCCCTCGGTCCGACACTATAAACTTCGGCCTACTGTACGCCCTAAAGTACTGTTCTAAGGCAAAGATTGCTTCCTTTGACGCTGTAGTTTTAGCTGGATATAAACGAACAAACTTTATAAATGCATCTACAACTACTAAGACATGTTTGTACTTTGTGGACTTGCTGTGAATCGGTCCGTAGTGATCAACGTGTATCATTTCAAACGGTATACTCCCCTTCGGTATCATATGTAGAAGTCCCTCTTTTTTACCGCTCTTATTTGAAAAGGCTATACACTTTAGGCAGTTCTCGATGTGGACGGTTGCTTTTTTTTATTCCCGGAAACCAGTAGCTTTTCCCTACAGTTTGCACAACTTTGTCTACACCTAGGTGCCCCATCTCATCGTGATACTTATATAAAACATGCCTTTCCATGGATTCTGGCACGTAAAAAAGTAACTCTTTGTCTCTTTTTTTATAAACTATTCCGTTTCTCATTTCATAGTGGGTGTTTTCTCTAAGTTCTAAATCCTCTCTTATCTTTCTTATCCGCTCATCTTTGCTTTGGCATATAACTAAATTTTCTTCGAACGTATTTGCATGGATTACCAAAACATTATTTACCCTACTTAGTGCGTCAACATGTTGCATTCTCTTGCCTGCTCTATGTTCGAGTTCGTAGTCATAATTTTGTAATTCCAAAGCCCACCTTGCTATCCTTGGGTTCATATCTTTTTTGTTGAGTGTCAAGGTCAGTAGTTGCAATCGGTAACTATTTTGAACTTTATACCTTGCAGATATATCCTGAACCTTTTTAACGCATACACTATCGCTAAAGTTTCTAATTCGAAACTGTGGTATTTAGACTCGGCTTCTGTTGTTCGCTTTGAAAAATAAAATACTGGGTGTAGTTTTTCATCTTTTTTTCTTTGCAATAGTATTGCCCCAAACCCCAAGGCACTAGCATCGCAGTGCAATTCAGTTGCGTCGTTCGGGTCGTAGATTGCTAACAGTGGAGACCTAATAAGCTTTTCCTTGAGACTGTCAAAAGCTTCTAACTCTGTTTCTCCGAATTGAAATTTTGTATCTTTCTTTGTAAGGTCGTGGAGGGGTTTGGCTATAATCGAAAAATCTTTGATAAATCTTCGAAAATATGAGCACAGGCCTAGGAAGCTTTGAACTTCTTGGACTTTGGTCGGAATTGAAAAATTTTCTATTGCTCTAAGTCCCTTTTCATCAGCTTGAATACCTTCGCCAGTGATGACGTATCCTAAGTATGACACCTTTGATTGCAAAAATTCGCACTTGTCTAGCCGGAGCTCTAAATTGTTTTGTACAACTCTCAAAAGTACTTTCTTCAGTATTTCCAAGTGTTGTTTCACGCTTTCTGTCGCTATCATAATGTCGTCTAAGTAAACTATTACTTCTCCACTTCGAATCATGTCCGCAAATATTTTATTTATAAACTTCTGAAAAGTTCCTGGCGCATTTTTAAGCCCGAACGGCATTCTCAAAAATTCATATTGTCCTAAAGGTGTAGTAAAAGAAGTGTATTTAACAGAATCCTTATTGACAAAAACATGGAAAAATCCGTTTTTTAGATCTAACTTAGTAAACACCTTTTTATTTGCTAATCTGTCCAGTAAATCGTCTATAAGCGGCATCGGATAATTGTCTTTGAACGTCGCTTTGTTCAACTTCCTATAGTCTACACACAACCGAAGTTCACCCGTTTTTTTCTTAACCAACACTATTGGCGACACAAACTCTGACTCGCTTGGTCTTATGTACCCTTTAGCTAAGTATTCGTCGATTATTTTTTGTAGTTCTATCTTCTCACTATACGACAATCTTCTCGGAGCACAAGCGAATGGCCTATTATATTCTAACACAAGTTGCATTTCTTTTCTTACTAGGGGCTCATCCGACTTTTTTGAATTCATATATACTTTTCTAAACATATCTTGGAAAATTCTTTCATCATCACGACTCAGCTGTTCACCTAGTTTTAGCTCTAAGCTCGTATCTTCGCACACATCTATTGCCATAATTTCCATTAGGAACTCATCGACGTTATTATCGTTTACCTTATTTTCGTTTATATCTCTGACATTGTTTACCTGTTCACTAGTATCTTTGCTTGTTGTATACAACCTATCCGTTACCCGATCTTCGTACGCTTTCCCAACCTCGCCTTTGTTCTCGACATTATTCTCAACTTCGCTTTTATTCTCGATCTTTAAAGTTGTAACATCTCATTCTTTGGTCCGTGCGTACTTTTGCAGGTGGGCGATCGGGTAGGCTTATCGAGCGAAACGCTTTTACAACGTCATTCGCCGACGTAAAATTTTGCAAGCGGGCCTGGTTTTGCAGTTGTCTGTCTGGAATACCCTCGATCAGATAGTCAGCCAACTCTTCGTTTTTCAAATTCAAATGGCTGCCTAGCATGCACTTTTCATTGAAGTAATTTGCAAAACTCTCTTCGTGCGACCACGTTCGCTTTTCAAACTTGCGCCGGCGTACGAGCACACTTTCTCCGGACGCAAACACCGACTTCATATCGCGGAGTAACTCGTCCACGTTTTCTGGTATTGTTACCTTGGCATTGTACCAAGCTAGAGCCGCTCCTTTTAGTTTAAGGTGTATAGCAACATCTAAAATCGCGTCGTCGATTTTCAGAACTTCGCTATAGTGCATGAGTTGGTTATACCAAATATTAAAACCATCGCCGCCGTCGTAGACTGCTATAATATCCTTTAAAGTTTCGAAGGAAACATAGCCGCCACTTTTCTCTACACTCGCCATTGCATTGTCTTTCTCCAGGAGTGCCTTCTGGAGTTTGAGTAGCTGTATTTCTTTCTCCAACAGTTTAGCTTCTACGGCCGCTGCTTCTGCGTTTTTGTTGTTGTCGCTCGTTGTCGATTGGCTTGGAGCTCCGTTATTTTCGCTAACCTCGTTTGCGGTACTCTTCTGTGGGCAAGCACCAAAATTCCCGCTACGTACGCATACTACCCCGCTTCGCACACACACTGCATCCTCATCGTCGTTAATCACTACATTTCTAACTGCACTTTTTCCTCGCCGTTGTGTTTTGTTGCCTCTCCCGTTGTTCTCACCGTCGTCCTCACCGTTTGTCGCACCGTTGTCTCTACTTTGTGGTCTCAATCCATTGCCGTTATCCGCTACGTTGTTCTCGCCTTCATTTCTGCTGCTACCCTGGCCTTTATTTCTAACCTCGACCTTTTCTCGCCGTTGTGGTAAGCGTAAACCGCTACCCTCATCATCGACGTCACTTACGTCGTCGGCGTCATCGCTTTCGTCCACATCTTTTCCGCTTGACGCACCACGTGTCCCTGGGCTTTTGCACCGCTAGCGTTGATGCCCACAGCGGTGCACCAGGCTTTCAGCTGGAGCAACGAATATTTTTCTGCATCAATGACGCCGTACTCCATATTCCGCGAAATTTTCTTTAAAAAACTCAAATTTACTTTATAATTACTTTATGATGGGTCAAAGACCACTTCTGATAAAATATGCAGAAGGCAGAGTGATCAAAATAAAATGAACGTCCGAAGTCTTCGCTGGCAAAAATCGAATGAATCTCTTTTATTTTTTAAAATGGCGTGTCCTTTACAACGAGTCTTAATCGCTAGTTACAACGAGTCTTAATCGCTACTTGTCTTAAAGCTAGGGTTGCCAACTAATATTCACTGTAACTACAAACAAGTTACTTAAACTATGACTTAAAGCTAGATTCTTAAGTAAAAGCACACGTACT
>NW_023471159.1:0-4586 GCF_013731165.1 Rhagoletis pomonella | reverse complement strand
AAAAAAAAATAGATTTTTATTAAAATTTCCATAGAGGGTTTATCGGGGTATCTGTTTACATATCTGAAGTTAGTTTTGGAAAAGCTAAAATGGGTGATCTTACATGGCGGACGAATATAAAAAGGTTATGAGAGCAATGTCGATTCAACCACACTTTGTTATATACATTTTGAATACGAATCTACTATTGCACATTTTTTAAGCACAGTAACCATTAAAAGTGAAATGATATACAGTACTCCTCTGAAAAAAAATAAAAAATCTGCAACACTAAAATGGAAAAGCCATTCTTATCGTGCGATCAATTGTGCTGACCGCAATGGTTAGTATTGATCGTATATCGTATATTTTTGTATCGCATCTGTTTGAGGCCACTTTTAAAGATAATTTTGAATTGAATAACGGTAAATTGCAAATATCTCGAAAACGTATCCATAGAAAAAAATTAATCCGAATTTCGGAATCACCGAGCAATTCTACATAGAAATTTGATAGTGGCGTCTGGAGAACAAAAACCAAATTAAAATTTGTGATCCAGTGTAATTTGAGAGGCGCGTATATTTTAGCGGGGGTACCGGCCCCGATTTTAGCGAAAAACTCGTTGCGTTCATAAATTTACATTGAGGAGCAATACCGACATTAAGACAAAGTCCCTCAAACAGTATTCAATTGTTAATTTCATTTCATAAATTGATTCCGAAAAAGAAAAATTTCTCAGTTCAGATATACATATTTATCTATCGTAATATTATATTTTTTAATTTACAACAAGTAATTTTTAGCAAAAAAAAACCGACTTCAACTTTCATATAAAAAAAATATATATATATATATATATCATGATCCACTGATCGGATCTTAACCAGATTAGTATGGGACCACCTCTGAGACACTACCTTTCCGATGCAGAATTATCGAAATCGGTTGACGTGGTCCAAAGTTATGCGGTAACATACATAAAAAAAAAAAAAAAAAAGATTCCGACGAACTGATAACCTCCTCCTTTTTTGGAAGTCGGTTGAAAAGAGCGTCACACAGTGATCAGAGTCAGCCCAAAGGCTCTACACAAACTGGCTTAAAAAACTTTAAAAACATTTTGCACTACAAAGTGTCGCCTTCAGGGGCCCTTTTGATCTTAAAAAGGTTTTATAGACTATTTATAGAGCAAAATGGTGGAATATTTGCTCTTAAGTTTTGCGCAGGTAAACCATTATTAAACTCTTATACAACTTTGGATGTTATGCGGGACTAAGAAAGATTCAAATTAATATTAGCACTAAGGAATATGAAATCTAATATATATCGAGCTTGGCTTAGTTGTGATAAGACCTGCAAAATATTTTTCCGTGAAATAATGAAAACTAGGAGTGCCAGTTAGTGTCGAAGTTCGATAGTTTTTTTTATAGTTTTCTATGAGCCCTTTAAACTTAGCACGTCGATTAACTTACTTATATTGCTAAAAGAGCAAACATAATAACAATAAAAACAACAATAAACATTGCGAGCAGAACACAGAACAGAATGCGAAATGTCATCAGAAAGAATGCTTTTTTCAATACTTCCAACGATTTCTTGAATTAAGTATATTAGTTATGTCAGCAATTAAATTATTTGGAATTTTAATAGTGTCTTCACCAAACTGATGGAAACTTTCCGTCACCAAGTAATTTGAGAAACTCTACAAATTCAATTTTACATATTGAGTGTAAAAGTCAAAATTCCGACCAAAACTTAACGCAATTTTTTGTTAGACGGAGGGAACCATGGGGCACTATAGGCATGAAAATTGTCCTCTCCCAAATAGAAGTGCTTTTTCGACCGTTGCGCTTTGGCGCCCGCTGTCGCAGTGGTCCGCAGTGCCTTGGTACAAGCCTGGTTAAATCCAACATAAAAAAAGGACAGTCCAGGGCCTTCGTCTTGGTCTGCAGGCTGTATGGGAGACACAGCCGCTAAATTTAAACGTAGAAGACGTGGTATAGTTAAGAGCACATCCAAGTCAAAAACGAAAGCATACACCAAGAAAAAATATCGATAGCAAAATCGATAAAAAAATTGATAAAAGCAGCATCGATATAAAAATCGATAATAATATCGATATGATAAAAATATCAAACACGAAATCGATAATAGCATCAGTCACAAAATCGATAAAATTATCGATAACAAAATCGTTGAACATATCGATAACAAAATCGATTACAACATATATAAAAACCCGATTACAAAATCGATAAAAAATTTCGTTTATTGTATCGATAAGCTCCGAAAATATCGATAGCAAAATTAATAATAATATCGATAAAAATTTCGATAACAAAACCGAGAAAATATCTATTATTATATCGATGAGTCCCGAGAATTGCGAAAATCTCTAAAATCCCAAAATAGTCCCCAGAAGAATTATTTATGCCCATATATATATAATCAAATAAACATACTGATATCAACCAATACTTCCCACATACCAAATAAAAGGAAAAATTTTGAATTTTTGACTAAAGGAAACAAAAACAGCATTTTGCTTTTTGCAGCACAAGGCAACCCATGTTTGCAACAGAAATTTATGCCCGTTCCTTTATTGCTTGAGGAAAGAGTGAGGCAGGGGCGCACCCAGGAATATATTTTAGGGGAGGTTTTATATTTCTGAAGATATATCACCGGAAAATACTGAAAATTTGCTTCAGATAATACCCTCTTTAAAATACATTTGGCAAGTTTTATGTACAGTATGTAATAAATAAATAAACGTTTTAAAATTCATAAACTGCACTTTATTTACGGATAAACAGAACTCAAACGCTTTTAACCGACTTCAAAAAAAAGGGAGGTTATCATCTCGGCGGAATACATAACTTTAGACCACGTGAACCGTTTTCAATAATCCTTTTTTTTATTAGAAAGATAGTACCTCAAGGTTCGTCCCGTAATTTGTTTTAGGGATCCGATGGTTGGATCATGAAGAAATTAATGGTACCCCTAAATTTGAATATGAGAATTGAAGTCGGTTGTGTTCTTTCCTTAAAAACTACTTGTTTAATAAAAAGTTCAATAAACTCAAGATGCGCTCAACTTTCAAAAGTACCTAATCAAAAATTTTAAAAAAGAGTCAGTAAAAATAAATTTATTGATTCCATGAATTTTTGCACTTCTATGTTAATTTTTTAATTTCTGGTTTACGATAGAGATGGTGATTTTTCACAATTGCAAAATTTTTTTAATATTTCAAATACCGAAAAAATTAACTGAACTCTCAAGAAAAACGAAAAATTCATATAAAACGACGGACGAGAAATGGAAAAGAAATATTCTTCTACCAAAATTTCTTAAATCAATTTGCAGGTCTCAAGAAAAAAAAGCTCGTATATTTTCGGGCTTTTTCAAGCAACAGAAATTATAATAAATATTTCTTATAATTTCCTTGAGAGCTGGATTCTTAGCTTTAAGATACATATTGTATTTGAGGTTATTAGCTTTAGGGGGGGTTTGAACCCCAAAACCCACCCCTTGTGTGCGCTAATGGAGTGAGGCAACAGGATTTTAAGTATCAGGTATCAAGATTCCTTGGACACACACACATGAAATAAAAGCAATTTTTTTCTTGTCCGTTCTTTCGAGAGTTTCATACTGGCCTTTAGTTGTAAAGAACAAGGAAAAAGCCCTTATTCCTGATAATATGAAGGTTTTAAACGGGAACCACTTGTATCAACTCACGTCGAGCGCACGTTTAGTAGATGCAAGACTTTCCTACGCGAAGTCCGAATAAAAATGCTGCCAGAAAACTTCAAAATGAATCTTGTGGTCCAATGTTACTACAACTATAGAGATTAAAATTTTGTGAGTTAAAAACTCGAAGAGAGAAAATAGTCCAAAACTCAAAGTATAAGTTTTTTCTTTTTACTTGTAAAATAAACATTTCTAAAATAAATGTATTTTTTTATTGTTTTTCAGTTTTTGTCTTTTTTTAGCGCCTTCTTTTGCATTTTTTGTGAATACTAGAACCTTTTTCTGCTTATTTTCGCTAAAATCGGTTTCCTGGTTATAAGTATTAAGAAATGTATGTCTATCTGCTTGTTTGTTAGCAGGTAAGAAAGGTACTTAAAACGCTACTTACCCTCTTTTTTTTAAGTCGAATGCTTGTTTTTCTATGCTTTACGAAATATTGTTTAATGCCAACATTCAGCATTGTCACTTACTTTCCTTTGGCGGTAACTTTCGCTAGACGCTTTAAAATTTGCATAATCGATTGTAGGTAATTGTTTTTCTATTAAGTTTATTCAAACGCGTGGATACATGAGTAACATAATTTCCTGCACATACCTATTTCATACAAATAAAAATAAACGAAGCGTTAAGTTTAATAATATGTATGTTTTTTATCCCCCAGGCTCCAACAGAAAGAGTCTGGAAATATTGAATATTGAATTTAAACAATGTTCGCACTTCACAGCACTTCGAATTTAACAATTGTAAAATTGTTCTTACAAAACCTTTCCTATCTGCTACGTGGAAAAGGGCCGCCTATAGAAGTAAGCTGTAAATATTAGATAACACTACATATTGATTAATTTTTTGACTTCGTGTGGTTA
>NW_023471158.1:2910-4587 GCF_013731165.1 Rhagoletis pomonella | reverse complement strand
AAATACCTAGGAATAATGATCGACGATAAACTAAAACAAAAAAAAAAAATGGATTCTATATTTTCAATTAGAGCTCTAGCAAAACTGCATTTAATTCCATACATTAGCTTTTGCGTGATGCGCTTGCAAACATACAGACAAACATACCGAAATTTTAGATTTGGCTTCTGTTGATCTGTTGATCTAACCCCCTATTAATTTTTCTTTAACATCTATTATGTACAGATATCGGCCTGTTGCAATTTTATTATTCTCAAATACCCTCGTTTGATTCCCATATGGCAACACTTAGTTTATATTACAAATTTAACTGAATTAAAGTTTTCAAACCCGCTTCGAGAATATTTTCAAAAGTAAGCTTCCTAATCCTCTTTAGTTTAATATTCATATTGCAATATTTCATTTATTTTACAAACTTTTCAATCAGTTGGCAAATCCCCTAAAAATATTTTAGCATTAAAATTTCCTAGCCTCTTTAGTTTGATGCCAATATTGCAATATTTAATTTATGCTATCAACTAAATTAAATTAAAGTTTTCAAATAGGTGGCAACCCTCCACAAAAATATTTTCAGCTGTAAGCCTTTGTAAATTTCTTTCTTTTGACAGCCATATTGCAGTACTCACTTTACCGTATCAATTGACCTAAACTGAAATTTTAAACACAGGTGGCAACTCTCTAATTTTTTCTTCTATATTGGAAGCTAGATCTCTAGCGATACATCGGTGAAAACTGCATTCAATTCCATGTTTTCGACTGATGCGCGTACAAATATACAGACAGACAGATATTCAAAAATTCTAAAAATTGTTTATTTGGCTTCTGTGGCTTTAATAAAAACCCACCATATTAATTTTTCTTTAATATCTATAAGGTACAGACATCGACCTGTTACAATTTTATTATATGTATATCTAGATGTAGATATAGATTTCATTTATTTTATCAATTTAATACAATAAAATTTTTCAAACAGGTGGCAGCCCTCCCTAAAAATATTTTCGGCAATATAATTTCCTAAACCCTTTCAGTTTGATACCCATATTGCAATATTCAACTTATCTTATAAATTAATTTTAATGTAAATTTTTAAACAGGTGGCAACTCTAAAAAAATATTTTTGGCTGTAAGCCTTCTTCATTCTCTTTCTTTTGACGCCCATATTGCAATATTCATTTTTTCTTATCAATTTACTTAAACTCCAATTTTCAAATAGGTGGCAACTCTCTAATTTTTTTCTTCCTAAATTTTAAGTTAGACCTCTAGCAATACATCGGTGAAAACTGCATTCAAATCCATGCATTCGTTTTCGAGTGATGCGCGAACAAACATACAGACAGACAGACAGACAGACAGACAGACAGACAGACAGACAAAAATTCTAAAAATGGTTGATTTGGCTTCTGGTGCTCTAAAAAAGACCCCCCACATTAATTTTTCTTTAATATCTATAATGTACAGACATCGACCTGTTACAATTTTATTATATGTATAGATGTTTGGGATTATATATAAAACAGTTGTATTAACATTTACGTTTTAAATATAATTCATGTTTTATCTTGAAAATGTTTAAAATTTACATTAAATTAGATAACTACTTCGCATAAGCTTTTTAGTGAAAATATTTTAAAAATCTTAGCGTCTTTAATAAAAAAATAGCTCATCATAAAAATT
>NW_023471158.1:0-2810 GCF_013731165.1 Rhagoletis pomonella | reverse complement strand
TTAGTGTCTTTAATAAAAAAATAGCTCATCATAAAAATTGTATCGCCGTTCGGCGTCGGCGTAGTTTGTAGGTCCCGCCCATTTGTGTGACAGCAAAGGCGCACGCTACAAATCGGAGGAGAAGCTCGGCCAAAACTTAGCAAAAGTATCAAGGCCAAAATATGATTATTATAAATAAATTAAGTTTCAAACAGGTCGCAACCCTCTTCAAACACCTCAAAAGTATTCCCAATATTATTTAGTTGTAAACCCGCATGAGTCCGAAATTAACATTTTTTAGCAGAATTTCCAGATTTTACCGGAAATCGTACATGGTTTTCTGGCAACTGAGAGGACAAATAAGAGAGTAAGTAAGGTCATCTCTTTGTCAGAAGCTACCTGGTGGTAAATTCTGGTAAATGTGTCAAAAGATCCGATGTAGTGTGTTTGACAACCAAATTGTAAACAAAATAGAAGTGCACTCTGCTAATGCATGTTGAAAAGTAAATAATTCCTTGCTTGAGTGGATGCTAATGGGTTTTGGTTAAATTACAAAACGCTTAAAAAGGTATTAGCCATCATTTTACGTTTAAAAACTTTAAAACTTTAACACATTACCACCCTATACTCTATATGTGGTTGACGATTGAACTAAATCGTTGTTTATTTGGGTAAGATTAAAATATATTTTACTATTCAATATTGGAGTTGGTGTGAAACAAAAATTAATAATTTATTGTTATGTATGCAAATGAGAACTACAATTCTGAGCTTATTGAGCATCTCTTAGTCAAAAACAAAGGCAATTTTGCTTGATCAAGTTTCGAATCTAAGAAGAAAATGTTTTTAACAAACAAAAGGTTAATAATAAAATTTTAAGGATTTAAGATATTGCGTATGATAGCATGAAACGTCACAATCTTCTTAATTGTCAGGCTGTTGATATGGCTACGAAAAAGTGACAATGGAAACACATAGCTGAAGATTTCCATGATAAAAACATTACAAGGTAAATTCATTCTCTCAATTCGTCGGCCATGATTTTGTTCTGACGTTTGCCAACATTTTAAAATCATATAAAATTGAAAATAAAAAAATTAAATTGTTCACAATTGTTGTTGTTTGAGATTGAAAATGAGAATGTGTGTGTGAGTTTGAGTTTTGATTTTAAAATTATATTGTTGGCAAACGTCAGACTGCCTCTCAATGGTTTTACCTTGTTATGTTTTTATCATGAAGATTTCATACTTACAGTGGGATAAACTTCAAACCTCTAATATAAATTAGTTAAATTTAGTTATTATTTTTTTTTTATCAATTTTAAGTTTTCGTTTGGAACAATTTTCATGAACTTATCTATTAGGAGATCTCTTTGGAAAATTACCGTACATCCGATATCTATTGAAATTTTGGCATCCTCACTTTTTGGAAAAAGAAGTTCAAGATACAAGTTTATGTGCAAAAAATAAATTAAACAATAAAAGTCTCCTTATATTTATGGAACTTAAAATAGAAAAATTTTTATTTCATTACCCAGACTTTATGAATAGCCTACTCTATAAGTAATAGTAGAAATTCCGAATTAGTAAGTTCAGTCAAGACGTCATTCAAAAGTTTTGAAGAAAATCACTTTTCTCTTTTGGGAAAATTTGGGACTATCTTATGCGAGTATTGTCGACAAAATGTAAGTCTATGAATGACTAAAAATTAACGAATAAATGGTTAATCGCGATTAATGATTAAAATTAATTAAGCGATCGCTGTGGTGTAGTGGTTAGAAGTGCGCACTACCATTCCGCAGGGTGAGCGTCCGAGCCCAGTTCCGGCCAACAAAAAAAAGAAAATGTTTTTTGTAATAGTGGTCGGCCCCCGGCAGGAGTCGGCGTAAAACTGTAGGTCCCTTCCCTTTGTGCGACAACATCAAGGCGCATGCCACAATCGGAGGAGTAGCTGAGCCAAACAATAACATATGTCGATGGTCCTCTGCAATAACGGCGCAATTCAAAATTTCAGGTTTAGAAAAATACATAATTTGAAAGCTTACAGTATGACTGCATATAATCCGGAATAATTACGTTCCAAGACATATAATTGCTAAATTACGAAACAAAAAATCTTTAATTGGCTCTACTGAAATATATGAAATTTTTAGTTGTTTCGATATGTAAGCGCCTTTCTATTATTATTAGTAATCATCAACACAATTTCAAATTACATAAACCCAGTCACAGCCCTTTTTTGTATTCAACGCTTCCAGAAATCACATAACACATAAAATAAATAAAAGCTGTTTTGATTAATATTACATAAACTGGAAACTGTTAAAAATAAGTGCGCTTGAGTACATAGATTAGAACCCATTTAGTTCCTAAAATGTCTGTTTGCAACACATAACAATAAAAATGTACATCAAATAGCTAAGAATGATGAAGGAAATCGATTCAGACATGCCTGTTTAACTGGCCGTGCGTTCTCAAAACAAACACAAGTTAATTAAGGGGCTATTCAAGAATTATGTAACCAGTGGGACGCGGGGGTCTTTGTTTGCTTATTTTTTAATGACAAGGGGCAACATTTCTTCAAATAAGTAAAACATTAATTACATACGCACGAATTTTGCCTGCAATTTCGATCACAATTGAACACTGCACTTCACTCTCGTTTCGAATTTTCGAAAGCGTTTTTTAAGCTATTTATGGGTTTAACACTTCTTGTGGGCACTTGATATTGTAAAAAAAATATGCGCAATTCGATCCCTAACTACATTTTTTTGTAAAGAACGCCCGTTTGCTTTAAATTTGAAAAATACAATTATTTTTTTATTTTGTATA